>NW_027635731.1:23740-59182 GCF_903797595.1 Erithacus rubecula | reverse complement strand
GGGACAGAGTGACACAGAAGGACAGGGGGACAGAGTGACACAGAGGGACAGCGGGACAGGGACAGTGGGACAGAGGGACAGCAGGACAGGGACAGAGGGACAGAGAGACTGCAGGACAGAGGGACAGTGGGAAGAGGGACAGAGGGACAGAGAGACAGCGGGACAGGGACAGAGAGACAGAGAGACTGCAGGACAGAGGGACAGAGGGACAGAGGGACAGAGAGACAGCGGGACAGGGACAGAGAGACAGAGAGACTGCAGGACAGAGGGACAGAGGGACAGGGATAGCGGAACAGGGACAGAGGGACAGAGAGACAGACTGCAGGACAGAGGGACAGCGGGATAGAGGGACACAGCGGGACAGAGGGACAGTGGGACAGGGACAGAGGGACAGGGACAGAGAGACAGTGGGACAAAGGGACACAGTGACAGAGGGATAAAGGGACACAGAGGGACAGCGGGACACCCCAATACTGGGACAGTGCCATGGCCTGACAGCCCGATGCTGTGACAGGGGGACACCCCGACACTGGGATGTGCCAATGTCCCAATAGTGGGACACCCCAACACTGGGACACCCCAAAAATCTGGCTCTCCAATGTCCCAACACCCCAATGTCCCAATACCCCACTATCCCAACACCCCAATACTCCAAACCCGCAGCACCCTGAGCACCAAAGCAGCGATGCCCAAATGCTGTGATGTCCCAAACTGGTGACACCCCAATACTGCAACACCCCCCAGCACTGGGTGTTGGCTCTGCACCGGCCCCTTCCCAGTGCTCCCAGTGCTCCCAGTGTTCCCAGTAACCCCAGTCCTTGGGCCGGTTCCTCCAGGTGTTGGCTCTGCACCATCCATCCATCCATCCATCCATCCATCCATCCATCCATCCATCCATCCATCCATCCATCCATCCCTTCCCAGTGCTCCCAGTGCTCCCAGTGCTCCCAGTAACCCCAGTCCCTGGTCCAACTTCACCAGGTGTTGGCTCTGCACCATCCATCCATGCATCCATCCCTCCCCAGTGCTCCCAGTAACCCCAGTCCTTGGGCTGGTTCCTCCAGGTGTTGGCTCTGCACCGTCCGTCCATCCATCCATCCATCCATTCATCCATCCATCCCTCCCCAGTGCTCCCAGTGCTCCCAGTGCTCCCAGTAACCCCCGTTTCCCGCAGCCACTGGGCATCCCTGAGTAACCTGGTGGGTTCCCTGCTGAACTCCATGAAATCCATCGCCTCCCTGCTGCTGCTGCTCTTCCTCTTCATCATCATCTTCGCCCTGCTGGGGATGCAGCTCTTCGGGGGCCGCTTCAGCTTCGACGAGACGCAGACCAAGCGCAGCACCTTCGACACCTTCCCGCAGGCGCTGCTCACCGTCTTCCAGGTACCCAAACTGGGCACCCCAAAACCTGCAGGGGGGCCCTGGGAGTTGTGGGGAGACCCCAAAAATGCACAGGGGATGCTGAAGTTATGAGGTGACCCCAAAACCTGCAGGGCGATCCTGGGAGGTTCTGGGAGTTGTAGGGAGACCCCAAAAATTCATGGAGGATTCTGAAGTTATGAGGTGACCCCAAAACCTGCAGGGGGTCCCTGGGAGCCCTGCGAGTTGTGGGGAGACCCCAAAATGCACGGGGGATGCTGAAGTTAGGAGGAGACCCCAAAATTATGGAGGGTTTTTTTTTGAGATTCCAAATTCACGGGAGATCCTAAAAGATGTGAGGGATCTCAACATCTTTGGGGGATCTTGAGTCTTCTAAAGCTGTGGGGAGACCCCAAAGTGCACAGGGGAGTCTGAAGTTATGAGGAGACCCCAAAATTATGGGGGATTTTTTTTGGAGATTGCAAACTCCTGCGAGATCCTAAAAGATGTGGGGAATGGCAACACCTGTGGGGAGACCCCAAAATTCACAGGGGAGTCTGAAGTCATGAGGTGACCCCAAACCCCTGGGGTGAGGCTGCACACTCAGGACTGGGAGGCAGCGATGTACTGGGAGCACTGGTGGGGGGTGGCACTGAGGTTTTGGGGTGCCCCCCATGTTTGGGGACCCCCACCTTGCTCAGACGCTGAGGGTTTTGGGGTGCCCTGGTTTTTGGGGACTCCCCTCCTCGCCCAGATCCTGATGATTTTGGGGTGCCCCTGGTGTTTGGAGACCCCCCACCTCGCTCACACCCTGAGGGTTTTGGGGTGCCCCGGTTTTTGGGGATCCCCCTCCTCACTCAGACCCTGACAGTTTTGGGGTGCCCGTTTTTGGGGTGCCCGTTTTTGGGGTGCCCGTTTGGCCCCTCCCCGCACATCCTGACAGTTTTGGGGTGCCCGTTTTTGGGGTACCCGTTTTTTGGGTGCCCGTTTTTGGGTGCCCGTTTTTGGGGTGCCCTGTTTTGGGGTGCCCGTTTTTGGGGTGCCCGTTTTTGGGGTGCCCTGTTTTTGGGGTTCCCGGTTTTGGGGTTCCCGGTTTTGGGGTGCCCGGTTTTGGGGTTCCCTGTTTTGGGGTGCCCGGTTTTGGGGTGCCCGTTTGGCCCCTCCCCGCACATCCTGACAGTTTTGGGGTGCCCGTTTTTGGGGTGCCCGTTTTTGGGGTGCCCGTTTGGCCCCTCCCCGCAGATCCTGACAGTTTTGGGGTGCCCATTTTTGGGGTACCCGTTTTTGGGGTGCCCTGTTTTGGGGTGCCCGTTTTTGGGGTGCCCGGTTTTTGGGGTGCCCCGTTTTTGGGTATCCCGTTTTTGGGGTGCCCGTTTTTGGGGTGCCCGGTTTTGGGGTGCCCGGTTTTGGGGTGCCCGTTTGGCCCCTCCCCGCACATCCTGACAGTTTTGGGGTGCCCTGTTTTGGGGTGCCCGTTTTTGGGGTGCCCGTTTGGCCCCTCCCCGCACATCCTGACAGTTTTGGGGTGCCCGTTTTTGGGGTGCCCGGTTTTGGGGTGCCCGTTTGGCCCCTCCCCGCAGATCCTGACAGTTTTGGGGTGCCCGTTTTTGGGGTGCCCGTTTGGCCCCTCCCCGCAGATCCTGACGGGCGAGGACTGGAACGCGGTGATGTACGATGGGATCATGGCCTACGGCGGGCCCGTGTTCCCGGGAATGCTCGTCTGCGTCTATTTCGTCATCCTCTTCATCTGCGGCAACTGTGCGGGAACTGGGGAGACTGGGGGGACTGGGGGGGAATGGGGGGGACTGGGAGGGATTGGGGATACTGGGGGGACTGGGGAACTGGGGGGACTGGGGGGACTGGGGGGGACTGGGAGGGATTGGGGATACTGGGGGGAATGGGGGGACTGGGGAGACTGGGGATACTGGGGGGGAATGGAGGGACTGGGGGGGCTGGGAGGGGACTGGGGGGACTGGGGATACTGGGGGCACTGGGGATACTGGGGACACTGGGGGCTCTGGGAGGGATTGGGGATACTGGGGGCAGTGGGAGGGACTGGGAGCACTGGGAGGGACTGGGGCAGTGGGGATACTGGGAGCACAGGGGGCACTGGGGATACTGGGAGCACGGGGGTGCTGGGAGGGACTGGGAGCACTGGGGGCACTGGGGATACTGGGGATACTGGGAGGGAATGGGGGCACTGGGGATACTGGGAGAGAATGGGGGTACTGGGGATACTGGGAGCACTGGGAAGGACTGGGGATACTGGGGCCACTGGGAGGGATTGGGGATTCTGGGGATACTGGGAGCACAGGGGGCACTGGGGATACTGGGAGTACTGGAAGGGACTGGAGGCACTGGGAGGAACTGGGGGGGACTGGGGGGAATGGGGAAACTGTGAGCGATGGGGGAACTGGGGATACTGGGAGCACTGGGGATACTGAGAGGGACTGGGGGCACTGGGGACACTGGGAACAGTGGGGCACTGGAAGCACTGGGAGGGACTGGGGGCACTGGGAGAGACTGGGAATGGAGCACAGGGTTACTGGGGGCACTGGGGTGGGACAGAGTGAGGTTTGGAATGAGAAGGGGGGAGTGGGGGCACTGGGAGGACATCGGGGGATACTGGGAGGATACTGGGATGATACTGGGAGGATACTGGGCGGATACTGGGAGCACTGGTGAGCCCCCCCTCCCCTCAGACATCCTCCTCAACGTCTTCTTGGCCATCGCCGTGGACAACCTGGCTGACGGTGACAACATCAACTCTGGGGGGGACAAAAAGTGAGCCTGGAGCCCTGGGGTCCTTTTTGGGGGTGACTGGGGGGGTCCCCAGCCCCCGGGACCCCCGGGACCCCCCGGCTGAGCCCCCTTTTCTCCAGGGACAAGGCGGGGGAGGCAGAAGGAGGGACGGAGGGGCAGGACGTGGCTGTGAAGGTGAGGGGGGGTCCCGGGGGGTGACAGTGACTGGGGGGTCCTGGGGGGTCCTGGGGGTCCCTCCCGGCCCCCCAAGTGTGCTCAGCCCTCATCCCGCCCCCTCCCCCCCCAGGTTGAGGGGGATCAGCCTCAGGAGGAAGAGGAGGAGGAGGAGGAAGAGGGGGAGGAGGGTGAGTGTCACCTACCCGGACACTGGGGACATTGGGGACATTAGGGACATTGGGGGTGGCAGTGCCCTGATGTGGGGGGTCTCTGGAAGGGGGGTGGGACAGTCTGTGAACAGCAGGGGCCCGGGGAGGTGACAGTGACAGGACAAGGGGTCCCTGGGGTGTGACAGTGACAGGACAAGGGGTCCCTGGGGTGTGACAGTGACAGGACAAGGGGTCCCTGGGGTGTGACATGGGGTCCCTGGGGTGTGACAGTGACACAGGGTCCCTGGGGTGTGACACGGGGTTCCTTGGGGTGTGACAGTGCCACGGGGTCCCTGGGGTGTGACAGTGACACGGGGTCCCTAGGGAGGTGACAGTGACACGGGGTCCCTGTGGAGGTGACACGGACCCCAGGGGAGGTGACAGTGACACGGGGTCCCTGGGGAGGTGACAGTAACAGTGACACAGGGTCCCTGAGGAGGTGACACGGACCCCAGGGGAGGTGACAGTGACACGGGGTCCCTGGGGAGGTGACACGGACCCCAGGGGAGGTGACAATGCCACGGGGTCCCTGGGGAGGTGACAGTGACAATGACACGGGGTCCCTGGGGTGTGACAGTGACACGGGGTCCCTGGGGAGGTGACACGGGGTCCCAGGGGAGGTGACAGTGACACGGGGTCCCTGGGGAGGTGACAGTGACAATGACACGGGGTCCCTGGGGTGTGACAGTGACACGGGGTCCCTGGGGAGGTGACACGGGGTCCCAGGGGAGGTGACAGTGCCACGGGGTCCCTGGGGAGGTGACAATGACAGTGCCACGGGGTCCCCGCAGGGGAGGCGGGGCCCGGGGCGGAGCGGGACAGCCTGGGCAGGGCCCGGCTGGAGTCCCTGGAGGAGGCGCCCAAACCCAAAGTGACCCCGATCCCCGAGGGCAGCGCCTTCTTCGTGCTGAGCAGCACCAACCCGTGAGTGCCACTGGGAGCACTGGGGGCACTGGGGGGACTGGGGGCACTGGGGGGACTGGGAGCACTGGGGGCACTGGGGGCACTGGGAGCACTGGGAGCACTGGGGGCACTGGGGGGACTGGGGGCACTGGGGGGACTGGGAGCACTGGGGACACTGGGGGCACTGGGGGGACTGGGGGCACTGGGGGACACTGGGGGCACTGGGGGGACTTGGGGGGACTGGGAGCGCTGGGGGCACTGGGAGCACTGGGGGCACTGGGAGCACTGGGGCACTGGGGGCACTGGGGGCACTGGGGGACACTGGGGGCACTGGGGGCACTGGGAGCACTGGGGGCACTGGGGACATTGGGGGCACTGGGGGCACTGGGGGACACTGGGGGGCACTGGGGGGACTTGGGGGGACTGGGAGCACTGGGGGCACTGGCAGCACTGGCAGCACTGGGGGCACTGGGGGATATGGGGACACTGGGAGCACTGGGGGCACTGGGAGCACTGGGAGCACTGGGGACACTGGGGGCACTGGGAGCACTGGGGACACTGGGGGCACTGGGAGCACTGGGAGCACTGGGAGCACTGGGGGCACTGGGAGCACTAGGGGCACTGGGAGCACTGGGGACACTGGGGGCACTGGGAGCACTGGGAGCACTGGGAGCACTGGGGGCACTGGGAGCACTAGGGGCACTGGGAGCACTGGGGACACTGGGAGCACTGGGGGCACTGGGAGCACTGGGGGCACTGGGGGCACTGGGGGCACTGGGAGCACTGGGAGTGACGTGTGCTCCCGCAGGCTGCGGGTCAAGTGCCACGCCCTGATCAACCATCACATCTTCACCAACCTCATCCTCGTCTTCATCATCCTCAGCAGCATCTCCCTCGCCGCAGAGGATCCCGTGCGGGCACACTCGCCCCGCAACCACGTGGGATACTGGGCGGACTGGGAGGGACTGGGAGGGACTGTGAACTGGGCGGGACTGGGAGGGGCTGGGGCAAACTGGGGGGGACTGGGTGAAACTGGGGGTAATTCACCCCATAACCGTGCAGAACACGGGATTGACTCACCCGGAGTTGGGGGGCAGAAATGAGGGGGTGGGAAGGGCAAGGGGGGGCTGGGGCAGAATCTGGGGGTGTTTGGGGGGTCCAGGAGGTTGAGGGGGTGTCGGGGGGGGTTGGGGGGTGTCAGGGGGTGTTGGGGTCACCCCGTTGCCCCCTCCCCACCCCCCTGCAGATCCTGGGCTACTTCGACTACGCCTTCACCTCCATCTTCACCGTGGAGATCCTGCTCAAGGTGGGGGGGCTCGGGGGGGCTTTGGGGTTCACAGGGTTTTGGGGGGGGTCTCCAGGATTTGGGGTTGAGGGTTCCCATGATTTGGGGTGCCCATGGGGTTTGGGGTGCCCCAGGATTTGGGGTGCCCGTGGGGTTTGGGGTGCCCGCAGGGTTTGGGGTGCCCCAGGATTTGGGGTGCCCGTGGGGTCTGGGGTGCCCCTATGATTTGAGGTGCCCGTGGGGTTTGGGGTGCCCCCAGGATTTGGGGTACCCCCATGGTTTGGGGAGCCCCATGGTTTGGGGTGCTACCATGGTTTGGGGAGCCCCATGGTTTGGGGTGCCCCATGACTTGGGGTGCCCCATGATTTGGGGTGCCCGTGGGGTTTGGGGTGCCCCATGACTTGGGGTGCCCCCATGATTTGGGGTGCCCCATGGTTTGGGGTGCCCCTGGGGTTTGGGGTGCCCCCGGGGTTTGGGGTGCCCCCATGGTTTGGGGTGCCCCATGGTTTGGGGTGCCCCCATGGTTTGGGGTGCCCTATGGTTTGGGGTGCCCTATGGTTTGGGGTGCTCCCATGATTTGGGGTGCCCCAGGATTTGGGGTGCCCCATGGTTTGGGGTGCCCCATGATTTGGGGTGCCCTGTCTGCCCCACAGATGACGGTGTTCGGGGGGTTCCTGCACAAGGGCTCCTTCCTCCGCAACTGGTTCAACCTCCTGGACGTGCTGGTGGTCGGCGTCTCCCTCATCTCCTTCGGCATGCAGTGAGCTGGGCAACTGGGGCAACTGGGGCAACTGGGGGCAACTGGGGCAACTGGGGCAACTGGGGGCACTGGGGGCAACTGGGGCAGCTGGGGCAACTGGGGCAACTGGGGGCAACTGGGGCAGCTGGGGCAACTGGGGCAGCTGGGGGCACTGGGGGCAAACTGGGGCAGCTGGGGCAACTGGGGCAGCTGGGGCAACTGGGGGCAACTGGGGCAACTGGGGCAGCTGGGGCAACTGGGGGCAACTGGGGCAACTGGGGGCACTGGGGGAACTGGGGGAACTTCGGGAACTGGGAGCACTGGGAGCAACTGGGAGCACTGGGGGTAACTGGGGGAACTGCGGGCAACTGGGGGCAACTGGGAGCACTGGGAGCGTCTCTGGGGGGAACTGGGAGGGGCCAGGCTCAGCACTGGGAGCAACTGGGAGCACTGGGGGCAACTGGGAGCACTGGTGTGTCCCGTGGCAGCTCCAGTGCCATCTCCGTGGTGAAGATCCTGCGGGTCCTGCGGGTCCTGAGGCCACTGCGAGCCATCAACAGGGCCAAGGGCCTCAAGGTGGGCAACTGGGAGCACTGGGAGCACTGGGAAAGGGCACTGGGAGCAGTGGTCACAGAGGGCTGGAGGCTGGGGCGCTGTACTGGTGGCACTGGGGGCACTGGTGGCACTGGGAGCATTGGGGGCAGGGACACTGTACTGGTGGCACTGGGGGCAGGGACACTGCACTGGTGGCACTGGGAGGCACTGGGAGCACTGGTGGCACTGGGAGCACTGGGAGCAGGGACACTGTACTGGTGGCACTGGGGGCAGGGACACTGCACTGGTGGCACTGGGAGGCATTGGGAGCACTGGTGGCACTGGGAGCACTGGGAGCAGGGACACTGCACTGGTGGCACTGGGGGCAGGGACACTGCTCTGGTGGCACTGGGAGCACTGGGGGCAGGGACACTGTACTGGTGGCACTGGGAGCACTGGGGACAGGGACACTGCTCTGGTGGCACTGGGAGCACTGGGGGCAGGGACACTACTCTGGTGGCACTGGTGGCACTGGGAGCACTGGGGACAGGGACACTTCACTGGTGGCACTGGTGGCACTGGGAGCACTGGGGGCAGGGACACTGCACTGGTGGCACTGGGGGCAGGGACACTGCATTGGTGGCACTGGGAGCACTGGGGGCAGGGACACTGCTCTGGTGGCACTGGGGGCAGGGACACTTCACTGGTGGCACTGGTGGCACTGGTGGCACTGGGAGCACTGGGAGCAGGGACACTGCTCTGGTGGCACTGGGGGCAGGGACACTGCACTGGTGGCACTGGTGGCACTGGGAGCACTGGGGGCAGGGACACTTCACTGGTGGCACTGGGAGCACTGGGGGCAGGGACACTGCACTGGTGGCACTGGGGGCAGGGACACTGCACTGGTGGCACTGGGAGCACTGGGGACAGGGACACTGTACTGGTGGCACTGGGGGCAGGGACACTTCTCTGGTGGCACTGGGAGCACTGGGGGCAGGGACACTGCACTGGTGGCACTGGGAGCACTGGTGGCACTGGGAGCCCCCAGCACGCCACGCTGTTGGTGGCACAGGGGTCCCCATTGTCCCTGTGCCACCAGTGTCCCAAGGCAGCAGTGTCACAGGTGTCCCCACACACAGGGGCCTCAGTGACCCACTTGTCCCATGCCCCACTGTCCCTGTCCCTGTGTCCCAGTGACACTGTCCCTGTCCTCGTGCCCTGGTGACACTGTCCCTGTCCCTGTGTCCCAGTGACACTGTCCCTGTCCCTGTCCTCATGCCCCGGTGACACTGTCCCTGTCCCTGTGTCCCAGTGACACTATCCCTGTCCTCGTGCCCTGGTGACACTGTCCCTGTCCCTGTGTCCCAGTGACACTGTCCCTGTCCTCATGCCCCGGTGACACTGTCCCTGTCCCTGTGTCCCAGTGACACTGTCCCTGTCCTCGTGCCCTGGTGACACTGTCCCTGTCCCTGTGTCCCAGTGACACTGTCCCTGTCTCTGTCCTCATGCCCCGGTGACACTGTCCCTGTCCCTGTGTCCCAGTGACACTGTCCCTGTGCCTGTCCTCGTGCCCTGGTGACACTGTCCTGTCCCCACACCCCGGTGACACTGTCACTGTCCTGTCCTGTCCCCACACCCCGGTGACACTGTCCTGTCCTGTCCCCAGCACGTGGTGCAGTGCGTGTTCGTGGCCATCCGCACCATCGGGAACATCATGATCGTCACCACGCTGCTGCAGTTCATGTTCGCCTGTATTGGGGTGCAGCTCTTCAAGGTGGGGGTCCCCACCCCCCTGAGGGGTCCCCGCTCCCCTGAGGGGTCCCCACCCCCCTGAGGGGTCCCTGCCCCCCTGAGGGGGTCCCCACTCCCCCGCAGTGTCCCCACCCCTGACCCCCTGCTCCCCCCAGGGCAAGTTCTACAGCTGCACTGACGAGGCCAAGCACACACCAGGAGAGTGCAAGTGAGTGTCACCCCAAAAACGACCCCACACCCCAAACTGTCCCTGCACCTCCAATCCTGACCCTCACCCACCCCTGAGGTGTCCCCATGGTGCCACACCCCTGCTGGTGGCTGTGTCCCATTGGGGTCTCACCCTCACTGTCCCCGTGTCCCCATCCCAGGGGGACATTCCTGGTGTACAAGGACGGGGACGTGTCCCACCCCTCGGTGGTGGCAGTGTTCTGTTGGGGTCTCACCCTCACTGTCCCCCTGTCCCTGTCCCAGGGAGACATTCCTGGTGTACAAGGACGGGGACGTGTCCCACCCCTCGGTGGTGCCACTGTCCTGTTGGGGTCTCACCCTCACTGTCCCCGTGTCCCTGTCCCAGGGGGACATTCCTGGTGTACAAGGACGGGGACGTGTCCCACCCCTCGGTGCGGGAGCGCCTGTGGCTCAACAGTGACTTCAACTTTGACAACGTGCTGGCGGGGATGATGGCGCTGTTCACCGTGTCCACCTTCGAGGGGTGGCCCGCGTGAGTCCCGGGGCGGGCATGGGGACACTGCCACTCCCCTGGGGACACTGCCACCCCCCTGGGGACACCCCAGCACCGTGTGTCCCCCCTCCCTCAGGCTGCTGTACAAGGCCATCGACGCCAACGCCGAGAACCAGGGGCCCATCTACAACTACCGTGTGGAGATCTCCATCTTCTTCATCGTCTACATCATCGTCATCGCCTTCTTCATGATGAACATCTTCGTGGGCTTCGTCATCATCACCTTCCGCGCGCAGGGCGAGAGCGAGTACCGCAACTGCGAGCTGGACAAGAACCAGGTGTGGGCTGGGGACGCGGCTCTGCGGGGACCCTGCCGTGTCCCCATGGCTCTGCCGTGTCCTGCTGTGTCCCTGCGGTGTCCCCATGGCTCTGCGGTGTCCCCATGGCTCTGTGGTGTCCCCATGGCTCTGCAGTGTCCCTGCGGTGTCCCCATGGCTCTGCAGTGTCCCCATGGCTCTGTGGTGTCCACATGGCTCTGTGGTGTCCCTGCCATGTCCCCATGGCTCTGCAGTGCCCCCTTGGCTCTGCAGTGTCCCTGACGTGTCCCCATGGCTCTGTGGTGTCCCCACAGTGGCAGTGTGAAGGGTGGCAGAGGGGTGGCCATGTCCCCACGCTGTCCCTGTCCCCCCAGCGGCAGTGTGTGGCAGTGATGGCACTGTCCCCAGCTGTCCCTGTCCCCCCAGCGGCAGTGGTGGCACTGTCCCCAGCTGTCCCTGTCCCCACAGCGGCAGTATGTGGAGTTGCAGTGTGTGGCACTGGTGGCACTGTATGGCACTGTGTGGCAGTGGTGGCACTGTCCCTTCCCTGTCCCTGTCCCCCCAGCGCCAGTGTGTGGAGTTGCAGTGTGTGGAGTTGCAGTGTGTGGAGTTGCAGTGGTGTCACTGGTGTCACTGGTGGCACTGTCCCTGTCCCCCCAGCGGCAGTGTGTGGATTTGCAGTGGTGGCAGTGGTGTCAGTGGTGGCACTGGTGGCACTGTCCCCTCCCTATCCCCCCAGCGCCAGTGTGTGGAGTTGCAGTGTGTGGCAGTGGTGGCAGTGTGTGGCACTGTGTGGCAGCGGTGGCACTGGTGGCACTGTCCCCTCCCTGTCCCCCCAGCGGCAGTGTGTGGCAGTGGTGGCAGTGTGTGGCACTGTGTGGCAGTGGTAGCACTGTCCCCTCCCTGTCCCTGTCCCCCCAGCAGCAGTGTGTGGAGTTGCACTGTGTGGCAGTGGTGGCACTGTGTGGCACTGGTGGCAGTGATGGCACTGTCCCCAGCTGTCCCTTTCCCCCCAGCGCCAGTGTGTGGAGTTGCAGTGTGTGGCAGTGGTGGCAGTGGTGGCACTGTCCCCTCCCTGTCCCTGTCCCCCCAGCGCCAGTGTGTGGAGTTGCACTGTGTGGCAGTGTGTGGCAGTGTGTGGCAGTGGTGGCAGTGGTGGCACTGTCCCCTCCCTGTCCCTGTCCCCCCAGCGCCAGTGTGTGGAGTTGCAGTGGTGGCAGTGGTGGCAGTGGTGGCAGTGGTGGCACTGTCCCTGTCCCCCCAGCGGCAGTGTGTGGAGTTGCAGTGTGTGGCAGTGGTGGCAGTGGTGGCACTGGTGGCACTGGTGGCACTGTCCCTGTCCCCCCAGCGCCAGTGTGTGGAGTTGCAGTGTGTGGCAGTGGTGGCAGTGGTGGCAGTGGTGGCACTGTCCCCTCCCTGTCCCTGTCCCCCCAGCGCCAGTGTGTGGAGTTGCAGTGTGTGGCAGTGGTGGCAGTGGTGGCACTGGTGGCACTGTCCCTGTCCCCCCAGCGCCAGTGTGTGGAGTACGCGCTCAAGGCGCAGCCGCTGCGCCGTTACATCCCCAAGAACCGCACCCAGTACCGCGTGTGGGCCATGGTCAACTCCACCGCCTTCGAGTACATCATGTTCGTCCTCATCCTGCTCAACACCATCGCCCTGGCCGTGCAGGTGGGGCACACCTGGGGGGACACGGGGGTCGCTCAGGGGACAGTGCCAGACCCCCGTGTCCCCCTCCCCCCCAGCACTATGAGCAGTCCAAGCCCTTCAACTACGTGATGGATCTGCTGAACATGGTGTTCACGGGGCTCTTCACCGTGGAGATGGTGCTCAAGATCATCGCCTTCAAACCCCGGGTGAGCCCCAGCGTGGCACTGGGGGTGGCACGGGGCAGGGGGGTGACACGGGGCAGGGATGTGTCACAGGAGGGGTGGCACAGGGCAGGGGGGTGACACAGGGCGGTGACACAAGGGAATGGGGCTGTTACAGGGGGTGACACAGGGTGGGGGGTTGGCACAAGGGGGTGACACAGGGCAGAGGGGTGGCACAAGGGGAGCTGTCACACTGAGGGGTGACATAAAGGGGTGATCACAGGACAGGGGGGTGGCACAGGGGGGTGACACAAGGGAATGGGGATGCCACAGGACAGAAGACATTACAGGGGGAGTCACACAGCACAGGGGGGTGGCACATAGGGGTGACACAGGGCAGGGGGGTGGGTGGCACTGGGGGGGTGACACAATGGGGGGGTCACAGCACAGGGGGGTGACACAAGGGGGGTGACAGCACAGGGGTCCTCACCACCCCCCTCCCCCAGCATTACTTCTGTGACGCCTGGAACACCTTTGACGCCCTGATCGTGGTGGGCAGCGTGGTGGACATCGCTGTCACCGAGGTCAACGTGAGTCACCCTCCTGTCCCCTGGCTCAGGGGAGGGTTGTGCTTTGGGGTGGTCCTGGATGTCTGGATGTCCTCCTGTCCATGTCCTCATGTCCGTCTGTCTGTCTCCATCATCTCCAACATTCCATCTTCATCTCCATCATCTCCATCATTTCCATTATCTCCATCTCCATAATTTCCATCATCTCCATCATTTCCAATTCCATCATCTCCATCTCCATAATTTCCATCATCTCCATCATTCCAACTTTATCATCTCCATCATCTCCATCATCTCCAACATTCCATCTCCATCATTTCCATCATCTCCATCTCCATCATCCCATCTGCCTGTCACAGAACGGGGGCCACGTTGGTGAGGTACGGGGGGTTGTCCCCAACTGGGGGATGTCTGGGGGGGCTGTGCAGGGTTTTTGGGGTGCCCCTGACCCCCCTTCCCCGCAGAGCTCAGAGGACAGTTCCCGCATCTCCATCACCTTTTTCCGGCTCTTCCGCGTGATGCGCTTGGTGAAGCTGCTCTCCAAGGGCGAGGGCATCCGCACCCTGCTCTGGACCTTCGTCAAGTCCTTCCAGGTGGGGTGGGGGGGACATGGGGGGGACACAGGGGAGGGGGGGCATGGGGGGGCAGCTCCCCCTCACCCTCGATCTGTCCCCAGGCCCTGCCCTACGTCGCTCTGCTCATCGCCATGATCTTCTTCATCTACGCCGTCATCGGGATGCAGGTGAGGGGTCCCGGGGTGTGAGGGGTCCCGGGGGTGTGAGGGGTCCCGGGGTGTGAGGGGTCTCAGAGGGGTCTCAGAGGGGTGTGAGGGGTCCCGGGGGTGTGAGGGGTTCCGGGGGGTGTGAGGGGTCCCGGGGGTGAGAGGGGTCTCAGAGGGGTCTCAGGGGGGTGTGAGGGGTCTCAGAGGGGTGTGAGGGGTCTCAGAGGGGTGTGAGGGGTCCCGGGGGTGTGAGGGGTCTCAGGGGGGTGTGAGGGGTCTCAGGGGGTGTGAGGGGTCTCAGGGGGGTGTGAGGGGTCCCGGGGTGTGAGGAGTCTCAGGGGGGTGTGAGGGGTCTCAGGGGGGTGTGAGGGGTCCCGGGTGTGTGAGGGGTCCCGGGGGTGTGAGGGGTCTCAGAGGGGTGTGAGGGGTCTCAGGGGTGTGATGAGGGGTCTCAGGGGGGTGTGAGGGGTCTCAGGGGGGTATGAGGGGTCCCGGGGGTGTGAGGGGTCTCAGAGGGTGTGAGGGGTCCCGGGGGTGTGAGGGGTCTCAGGGGGGTGTGAGGGGTCTCAGGGGGGTGTGAGGGGTCTCGGGGGTGTGAGGGGTCTCAGAGGGGTGTGAGGGGTCTCAGGGGGGTGTGAGGGGTCCCGGGGGGTGTGAGGGGTCTCAGGGGGGTGTGAGGGGTCCCGGGGGTGTGAGGGGTCTCAGGGGGTGTGAGGGGTCTCAGGGGGGTGTGAGGGGTCCCGGGGGGGTGTGAGGGGTCCCGGGGGTGTGAGGGGTCTCAGGGGGGTGTGAGGGGTCCCGGGGGTGTGAGGGGTCTCAGGGGTGTGAGGGGTCTCAGGGGGGTGTGAGGGGTCCCGGGGGTGTGAGGGGTCTCACAGGGGTGTGAGGGGTCTCACAGGGGTGTGATGGGTCTCAGGGGGGTGTGAGGGGTCCCGGGGGGGGGGGAGGGGTCCCGGGGGGGTGTGAGGGGTCTCAGGGGGGTGTGATGGGTCTCAGAGGGGTGTGAGGGGTCTCAGAGGGGTGTGATGGGTCTCAGGGGGGTGTGAGGGGTCCCGGGGGTGTGAGGGGTCTCAGGGGGGTGTGATGGGTCTCAGGGGGGTGTGAGGGGTCTCAGAGGGGTGTGAGGGGTCCCGGGGGGGGTGAGGGGTCTCAGGGGGGTGTGAGGGGTCTAAGAGGGGATGTGAGGGGTCTCAGAGGGGTGTGAGGGGTCTCAGGGGGGTGTGAGGGGTCTCAGAGGGGTGTGAGGGGTCTCAGGGGGGTGTGAGGGGTCCCGGGGGGGTGTGAGGGGTCCCGGGGGGGGGTGAGGGGTGGTGTCCCATCAGCCCCTGCCCACCCAGACCCTCTCTGTGCCCCCCAGACCTTCGGGAAGGTGGCGCTGCAGGACGGGACCCAGATCAACCGCAACAACAACTTCCAGACCTTCCCCCAGGCCGTGCTGCTGCTCTTCAGGTGGGGCTGGGGGTCTGGGGGGGAGTCTGGAGGGGTCTGGGGGCTCTGGGGAGGTCTGGGGGCTCTGGGGGGGGGAATCTGGAGGGGTCTGGGGGCTCTGGGGGTCTCTGGGGAGGTCTGGGGGGGGCCTGGAGGGGTCTGGGGGCTCTGGGGGTCTCTGGAGGGGTCTGGGGGCTCTGGGGGGGGTCTGGAGGGGTCTGGGGGGTCTGGGGAGGTCTGGGGGCTCTGGGGGGGGGGTCTGGAGGGGTCTGGGGGCTCTGGGGTGTCTGCAAGGCCTGAGGGGCTCTGGGCTCCCCATGGGACTCTGGAGATTCCTCTCAGTGAATCATGAAGAGGCATAACAGATCTGCCCCAGGGGTACAGGTGTGTCCCATAGGGGTACAGGTGTGTCCTGTGGGGGTACAGGTGTGCCCCAGGAGTACAGGTGTGTGCCATGGGGGTACAGGTGTGTCCCAGGGGTGCAGGTGTCCCAGATGTACAGGTCTGTCTCAGGTGTACAGGTCTGTCCCAGGTGTACAAGTGTGTGCCCCAGGTGTACAGGTGTGTCCCATAGGGGTACAGGTGTGTCTGATAGGGGTACAGGTGTGTCTCATAGGGGTACAGGTGTGTCCCAGGGGGTACAGGTGTGTCCCATAGGGGTACAGGTGTGTCCCAGGGGTACAGGTGTGTCTCATAGGGGTACAGGTGTGTCCCATAGGGGTACAGGTGTGCCCCAGGTGTACAGGTGTGTCCCATAGGAGTACAGGTGTGTCTCATAGGGGTACAGGTGTGTGCCATAGGGGTACAGGTGTATCCCAGGGGTACAGGTGTGTTCCATAGGGGTACAGGTGTGTCCCATAGGGGTACAGGTGTGCCCCAGGTGTACAGGTGTGTCCCAGGTGTACAGCTGTGCCCTCTGGGGTGCAGGTGTGTGCCATAAGGGTACAGGTGTGTGCCATAGGGGTACAGGTGTGTCTCATAGGGGTACAGGTGTGCCTCAGGTGTACAGGTGTGCCCCAGGTGTACAGGTGTGTTCCATAGGGGTACAGGTGTGTGCCATAGGGGTACAGGTGAGCCCCAGGTGTACAGGTGTGCCCCATAGGGGTACAGGTGTGTCCCAGGGGTGTCCCATAGGGGTACAGCTCTGTCCCAGGGATACAGGTGTATCCCATAGGGGTACAGGTGTGTCCCAGGTGTACAGGTGTGTGCCATGGGGTAGAGGTGTGCCATGGGGGTACAGGTGTGTGCCATGGGGGTTCAGGTGTGTCCCATAGGGGTACAGATGAACCCCAGGGGTACAGGTGAGCCCCAGGGGTACAGGTGTGTGCCATGGGGGTACAGGTGTGTCCCAGGTGTACAGGTGTGTCCTGTGAGGGTACAGGTGTGCTCCAGGGATACATGTGAGCCCCAGGTGTACAGCTGTGCCCTCTGGGGTGCAGGTGTGTCCCATAGGGGTACAGGTGTGTCCCAGGGGTACAGGTGTGTCCCATAGGGGTACAGGTGTGTCCCAGGTGTACAGGTGTGTCCTGTGAGGGTACAGGTGTGCCCCAGGGATACATGTGAGCCCCAGGTGTACAGGGGTACAGGTGTGTCCCATAGGGGTGCAGGTGAGCCCCAGGTATGCAGTTGTGTCCCATAGGGGTACAGGTGTGTCCCACAGGGGTACAGGTGAGCCCCAGGGGTACAGGTCTGTCCCATAGGGGTACAGGTGTGCCCCAGGTGTTCAGCTGTGCCCCCTGGGGTGCAGGTGTGTCCCATAGGGGTACAGGTGTGCCCCAGGTGTTCAGCTGTGCCCCAGGTGTTCAGCTGTGCCCCTGGGGTGCAGGTGTGTCCCATAGGGGTGCAGGCGTGTCCCATAGGGGTACAGGTGTGTCCCATAGGGGTACAGGTGTGTCCCAGGTGTACAGGTCTGTCCCATAGGGGTACAGCTGTGCCCCAGGTGTTCAGCTGTGCCCCTGGGGTGCAGGTGTGTCCCATAGGGGTACAGGTCTGTCCCATAGGGGTACAGGTGTGCCCCAGGTGTTCAGCTGTGCCCCAGGTGTTCAGCTGTGCCCCATGGGGTGCAGGTCTGTCCCATAGGGGTACAGGTGTGTCCCAGGTGTACAGGTCTGTCCCATAGGGGTACAGCTGTGCCCCAGGTGTTCAGCTGTGCCCCTGGGGTGCAGGTGTGTCCCAGGTGTTCAGCTGTGCCCCTGGGGTGCAGGTGTGTGCCATAGGGGTACAGGTGTGTCCCAGGTGTACAGGTCTGTCCCATAGGGGTACAGGTGTGCCCCAGGTGTTCAGCTGTGCCCCAGGTGTTCAGCTGTGCCCCTGGGGTGCAGGTGTGCCACGGGGGAGGCGTGGCAGGAGATCATGCTGGCCAGCCTGCCGGGCAAGCGCTGCGACCCCGAGTCGGACGCGGGCCCGGGGGAGGAATTCACCTGCGGCAGCAACTTCGCCATCGCCTACTTCATCAGCTTCTTCATGCTCTGCGCCTTCCTGGTGAGACAGGGGGTGCCCCAGGGGCCTGACCCACACCCCTCAGGACCCCCACGAGCATCCTGACCCCACTGACCCCCCAGATCATCAACCTGTTCGTGGCTGTCATCATGGACAACTTCGACTACCTGACGCGCGACTGGTCCATCCTGGGCCCGCACCACCTGGACGAGTTCAAGCGCGTGTGGTCCGAGTACGACCCCGCAGCCAAGTGTGTGACTGTCCCTTGTCCCCAGCTGGGGTGGGGGTGGGTGTCTGGAGCACTGTGACCCCCTGTCCCCCTCCTCCCTCCCCAGGGGCCGCATCAAGCACCTGGACGTGGTGACGCTGCTGCGCCGCATCCAGCCCCCGCTGGGCTTTGGGAAGCTCTGCCCACACCGCGTGGCCTGCAAGGTTTGGGGGGTTCTGGGGGGATTTGGGGTGTTCCTGGGGTGGGGGGAGCCACCCTGATTCACCCCCTCCTGTGTCCCTCACCCAGCGCCTGGTGGCCATGAACATGCCCCTCAACTCGGATGGGACTGTCACCTTCAACGCCACGCTCTTCGCTCTGGTCCGCACCTCCCTCAAGATCAAGACGGAAGGTTGGGAGCTGGGAGGGTCTGGGGGGGTGACAGGGACAGCAGGGGGTGACAGGGACAGCAGGGGGTGACAGCCATGGCTGTGTGTCCCCTCCCTGCAGGGAACCTGGATGTGGCCAACAAGGAGCTGCGGGCCGTGGTGAAGAAGATCTGGAAGAGGACGAAGCCGAAGCTGCTGGACGAGGTCATCCCCCCGCCCGAGGGTGCGTCAGGGCCGTGTCCCCACCCTGTCCCCTCCCTGTCCCCTCCCAGCCCTGGCTGTCCCCTGACCCTCTGTGTCCCCAGAGGAGGAGGTCACCGTTGGAAAGTTCTACGCCACCTTCCTGATCCAGGACTATTTCCGCAAGTTCCGGCGGCGGAAGGAGCGGGGGATGCTGGGCGCCAGCGCGGGCCCCAGCAATGAGTGCGCGCTGCAGGTGAGACTCCTCCCCCTGGGCGGGGCCTGGGAGGGCGGGGCTGGCACCAGGTGACCCCCCCTGACCTGCCTGTGTCCCCCCCAGGCCGGGCTGCAGACGCTGCAGGCGCTGGGCCCCGAGATGCGCCGGGCGCTGAGTGACCTGGAGGGGGACGAGGGCGGGGACGCCCCTGCGGAGGAGCCACTCACCTATGCCGTGAGCCACGCCCACCCTGGCCACGCCCACTGGCCACACCCACACCTGTCACATGGCCCTGTCCACCCAATACCTGTCCTATGGCCACGCCCACCGGGCACACCTGCCCCAAAGGCACCCCAAATGTCCACACCTGTCCCATGGCCACGCCCACCATTCACACCTGCCCCAAACTCACTCCAAACAGCCACACCTGTCCCATGGCCACGCCCACCATTCACACCTGCCCCAAGGCCACACCGCCTGTCCCCACCTGTGCCGTGGCCACGCCCACCGACCCCGCCTCTCTCCGCAGGCCCCCGAGACCCTGTACGGCTCCGCCCCCGGCTCCCCCCTGCTCTCGGAGCCGCCCACCGCCCCCAGCCCCGCCCCCACCGAGGCGGAGGAACCCGCGCCCCCCTCCCACGGGGGAGCCCCCCGCCCTGGCGGCAGGTACGGGGGGGGGGCTGGGGACACCCCGACCCGGGGCGGGGGGTTCCCGGGGGGTGCTCAGGGCTCTGTGCGCAGGCGGCGCTCCGACGGGGGGGAGCAGGACGAGGAAGCCCCCGGAGAGGAGGTGGAGGAGCCGGGAGGGGACGCGGGGGACATCAGCCACGACGAGGAGCTGGAGAGCTCGGCACCGCCCCGGCACCGCTGGGTCGGGGACAGGTACCGCGACCCCGAGCCCCTGGGGGGGGAACGGCACAGGGAGGGGGTCCCTGCGGCTGGGGAGGGGGTCCCTGCGGCTGGGGAGGGGGTCCCGTCAGCCCTGACGCTGTCCCCGTGCCAGGCTGACATCCCCGAGAGGCGGGGTGTGTGCCGGTGTCCCTGAGGGGGTCTCAGGGGGTGTCCCCTGCCCCGGCTGACCCCCTTTGTTCTCCCCCAGGGCCCCGGGACCACCGCGCTGGGAGGCGGAGCTGCCCCGGGGGGGGTCGCTGCCGCTGCCCCCCCGGCACTTCGCGCTGGGCAGCGGCGCTCGGGAGGGGCAGCAGCTGAAACGGCGGCGGCTCCTGCCCCCGACCCCCGCGGGTACGGCCGGGACAGGGGCGGGTGGTGTCCGGCAATAGCCCAGGAAGGGTCCGTGATCTTTGGGGGGACCCCTCCCCGTGCCCCCAGGGCTTCTAGAGCCGGGGGTCACTCTGCCCGGTAGCCCAAGGGGCTCCTGCCCTATTTCCCCGAGGGTCCCTGGCTATGGTGGGTGACCCTGCCCGGTTTCCCGAGGGTCCCTGACTGGGACTGACCCTTCCCGGTTTCCCCGAGGGTCCCTGGCCGGGACTGACCCTCCCCGGTTTCCCCGAGGGTCCCTGGCCCGGAGCTGACCCTGCCCGGTTTCCCGGAGGGTCCCTGGCCGGGGGCTGACCCTGCCCGGTTCCCCGAGGGTCCCTGGTCGGGGGCTGACCCTGCCCGGTTTCCCGGAGGGTCCCTGGCCGGGGGCTGACCCTGCCCGGTTCCCCGAGGGTCCCTGGCCGGGGGCTGACCCTGCCCGGTTTCCCGGAGGGTCCCTGGCCGGGGGCTGAGCCTCCCCGGTTCCCCGAGGGTCCCTGGCCCGGAGCTGACCCTGCCCGGTTTCCCGGAGGGTCCCTGGCCCGGAGCTGACCCTGCCCGGTTCCCCGAGGGTCCCTGGCCGGGGGCTGACCCTCCCCGCTGCCCCCCAGGCCGGAAGCCCTCGTTCACCATCCAGTGCCTGCGGCGCCAGGGTAGCTGCGACGACGAGCCCATCCCGGGCACCTACAACCCATCGGGCCCGCCGGGCCCCGCCCGCCCGCAGGTACCGCGGGAGGCGGGACAGACAGACGGACAGGGGGACACCGTGACAGTGTCACCCCCTCACTGACCCCCTGCCACCCCCAGGGCTACGGCAGCTCCGAGACCTGGCGCCTGGGCGGCTCCTCGCAGGCCTGGGCGGCCCCGGCCCGCGGGCACGTTCTGTACGCGCCGCTGATCCTGGTGGAGGGCGCTCCGCCCGCGGGGCCGGGGGGCAGCCTGCCGCCCCTCAACCGCTGGTTCCCCCCCGCGCCGCTGCGGCTGCGCCCCTGCGGGCCCCGCGATGCGCTGGCACGGGGCTCGGCCGACAGCCTGGTGGAGGCCGTGAGTGGGGACAGGAGTGCGGGGACGCGGGGACACGGGGTGGCATTGCTTGGATGACAATGAGTGGGGGACATGGGGGTGACATTGCTTGGCTGACAGCCTGATGGGGGACATGAGTAGGGGACACGAGTGGGGGGATTTGAGGGGGACACGGGGTGACATTGCTCAGCTGACAGTGAGTGGGGGACACGGGGTGACATTGCTCGACTGACAGTGAGTGGGGGACACGGGGTGACATCGCTCGGCTGACGGTGGGGGACACAGGGTGACATCGCTCGGCTGACAGTGAGTGGGGGACATGGGGGTGACATTGCTGAGCTGACAGTGAGTGGGGGACATGGGGGTGACATCGCTCGGCTGACAGTGGGTGGGGGGACACAGGGTGACATCGCTCGGCTGACAGTGAGTGGGGGGGACATGGGGTGACATCGCTCGACTGACAGTGAGTGGGGGACACGGGGTGACATCGCTCGACTGACAGTGAGTGGGGGACACGGGGTGACATCGCTCGGCTGACAGTGAGTGGGGGACATGGGGTGACATCGCTCGGCTGACAGTGGGTGGGGGACAGTGGGCACAGCCCGTGGCTCAGCCTGGTGGCTGCACTCAGGACAGGGACAGGGACAGGGGGGGACACAGGCGCTCCCGCGGTGCCGGTACCAGCTCCTCCCCCTCACCCCCCATCAGGTGCTGATCTCGGAGGGGCTCGGGCTGTTCGCCCGCGACCCCAAGTTCGTGGCCGTGGCCAAGCGCGAGATCGCGGACGCGTGCGACATGACGATGGACGAGATGGAGAGCGCGGCCGCCGACCTGCTGACGCGGCGGCGCGCCCCGCCCCCGCCCGCCGCCAGCGCCGCCACCGTCTACAGCGACGAGGAGCCGCTGCGGCCGCCGGCCGAGGAGGAGCTGGCGGACGAGATGGGCTGGGGCGGGGTCTAGAGCCCGACACTAGGGGGCGCTGGATCTAGAACCCGGCATGGGGATCTAGAACCTGACACTGCGGGGAGGGGGGGAATTGACTGGATCTAGACCCTGCCACAGCGATACCGGATCTAGAACCCGGCACAGCTAGGCCGGATCTAAAATCCACCCTGGCTGTACCAGATCTAGAACCCGGCACTGGGGATCTAGAGCCCGGCACAGCGATACCGGATCTAGAACCCAGCACCACCAGGCTGGATCTACAAACCAGCACAGCGAGGCTCGATCTAGAACCCGGCACCGCCAGGCCGGATCTACAAACCGGCTCAACAAGGCCCTGATCTAGAACCCGGCACCGCCAGGCCGGATCTACAAACCAGCTCAACAAGGCCCTGATCTAGAACCCGGCACCGCCAGGCTGGATCTAAAACCGAGTTTGCCGATACCAAATCTAAACCAGGCACCAGGGATTTAGAGCCCACCACAACAGGGGGGTAGAGCAGAACCTGGCACAGTGATACAGGATCTAGAACCCAGCACTGCCAGGCCCGCTCTAGAATCTGGGAGTGCCTGGCCAGGCCTAGAACCTGGCACTGCCAGGCTGGCTCTAGAACCCAGATCAACAAGGCCCAGATCTAGAACCCGGTATTGCCGGGCCGGCTCTAAAACCCAGCTCAACAAGGCTCCGATCTAGAACCCGGCACTGCCAGGCCAGATCTAAAACTCAGCTCAACAAGGCTCCGATCTAGAACCCGGTATTGCCAGGCCAGATCTAAAACTCAGCTCAACAAATCCCCGATCTAGAACCTGGTATTGCCAGGTTGGCTCTAAACCCCAGCTAAACAAGGCCCCAATCTAGAACCCGGTATTGCCAGGCCGGCTCTAAAACTCAGCTCAACAAGGCTCTGATCTAGAACCCGGTATTGCCAGGCCGGCTCTAAAACTCAGCTCAACAAGGCTCTGATCTAGAACCCGGTATTGCCAGGCCGGTTCTAAGCCCCAGCTCAACAAGGCCCCAATCTAGAACCCGGCCCTGTGTGAGGACCGTGTTACCTCAGGGAAAAAAGGGATTTTTATCAAAAATATTTAATTTTTTTTTCCTCACAGGAGGAGGGTTTTCCTCTGGAAAATGGATATTTGCCTCAGGGATGGGATTTTTTCCTGAAGAAAAGTGGGTTTTTTCCCCCCTCAGGGAAAGGGGGATTTAGCTCAAAAATAAAAAGTTTTTACTCAAAAGCAAGAAGTTTTCCTTCAAAATGATCCAAATGTGTTTTCCTCAGGAAAAGGAGGGAAAAAAGGGATTTACCTCAAAAAAAAAAAAAGTACTTTTTTTTTTGTCTGGAACAGAGATTAACCCTGATAGGGAAGGAAATATCATCAGAAAAGTTTTTTCCTCAGGAAAAGACAAATTCACCTCAAAAAAACCCAAACAAACCCAAAACCACAAATAGCCCCAAACCGAGCACATTTTCCTCAAAAAGAATGTTTTCAGTAAAAGAAATTAGGGATTTTTGCCTCAATTTGGAAAAATGTGAGAGTTGTGTTTAAAAAAAAAACAAACAAAAAAAAGATTTATTAAGAGTGGAGGGGTTTTGCCTCAAAAAAAAAAAAAATTAAAGGGTGTTTTCCTCTAGAAAAAGATTATTTTCCTCAAATTTCCTGCTCAGAGGAAAAAGGAGTTTTATCTCAAAAAAAAAGAGAAATTTTTACTCATAAAGAGATGGTTTTCCTAAAGAAAAACAAAGCAAAACAAGCATGTTTCCCTAAAAAAACAAAAATATTTTTTTCCCTCAAAGAAAGGAAAAAATTTTAAAAGGGTGGAAAAAGGATTTTCTTAAAATGTGTGGGTTTTTTCACTGGAAAAAATATATTTATATATAGGAGGAGTGGGGAGGGAATATCCTCAAAAAGAATTTTATTTCAGGAAAAGGGACATTTTTTAAAAGAAAATTATATTTCTACTCAAAAAGGAAAAAAATCCTTTATTTGCCTAAAAAAAGAAGGAAGATTTTACTTCAAGAAAAGATTTACCCCTCAAAAAAAAAAAAAAAAAGTTTTGCCTCAGAAAAATGAGATTTACACCCATATTACACATTTTTTATATGTGTAATTTATATATATAATTAATTACACATATATTAATTAGGAATATTAACACTGAGGGGGATTTTACCTTACTAAGTGGAGTTTAATTCAGCAAAAATGATTTTTTAATCAGAAAATAAGTGAATTTTACCTCACAAGAGAGATGAGAATTTTTACCTCAGGAAATTAAATTTTACCTCAGAGCCAAGGGTTTTATCTAAAGAAAAATGTGAATGTTTTACTTCAGGAAAATTAAAAATTTACCTCAAGAAATAGGATTTAACTGCAGGAAAAAGCATTTTTCACCTCAAGGTGGAGAATTTTACCTCAAAAAAGGGTTTTTTACACAAGGAAGGGTAAATTTTGCCTCACAAAAAAGTTTTTTACCTCATGAAAGAAAATTTTACTCCCCAGAAAAGAGGATTTTTACCTCAGGGGAAAAATGTTTTATGTCACAAAATGGATTTTCCCTCAAGTAAAGGAAATTTTACCTCACAGAAAAGTGTTTTATTGTAAGAAAAAACATTTTTCCCCTCAGGAAGGAGGGAATTTACCTCAGAAAATGGAAATTACCTCACTCGCTGAGGCTTTTACCTCATGAATGTTCTTCACTTCAGGATTGTACCTCAGCAAAGGAGTTTTTATCTCAAAAAAAGCAAATTCTACCTCACGAATGACGAGTTTACCTCAAAAAAAACCCCATATTTTACCTCATGGAAAAGAGTTTTACCACAGGAAAAATCTTTTGAGCTCAGGGCAGCAGATTTTGCCTCAGAAATGTAAAATTTAACTCGCTTAAAGAGGGTTTCACCTCATTAAAAAATTGTTCTTTATGAAAGGGACGTTTTACCTCAGAAATGACTTTTACCTCAGTAATGCAGATTTTACCTCAGAAAATTGGGTTTTATCTCATGGAAGATTCCACATCTTAGGGAATTTTACTTCAGGAAAGGGGGTGTTTTATCTAAGGGGGGAATTTTACCTCAGAAAAGTTGAGTTTTTACCTGAGGAAAGGTGAATTTTCCCTCACGAGACGCGATTTGCGGGTCCGTCCCTCAGGCAGTTCCCGCGCCGCGCAGGCCCCGCCCCCCCCCGCGCTCCCATTGGTGGAGCCGGCGGCCAATGGGGAAACGGCACCGGGGGGAGAACCCCGAAAATAATGAACACCTAAAATAATGAACACCTAAAATAATAAACATCTAAAATAATGAACGCCTAAAATAATGAACATCTAAAATAATGAACACCTAAAATAATGAACGCCTAAAATAATGAACACCTAAAGTAATGAACATCTAAAATAATGAACACCTAAAATAATGAACACCTAAAATAATGAACATCTAAAATAATGAACACCTAAAATAATGAACACCTAAAATAATGAACACCTAAAATAAATAATGAACATCTAAAATAATGAACACCTAAAATAATGAACACCTAAAATAATGAACATCTAAAATAATGAACACCTAAAATAATGAACACCTAAAATAATGAACACCTAAAATAAATAATGAACATCTAAATAATGAACACCTAAAATAACAAACACCTAAATAATGAACATCCAAAATAATGGACAACTAAAATAATGAACACCTAAAATAAATAATGAACATCTAAATAATGAACACCTAAAATAACAAACACCTAAATAATGAACATCCAAAATAATGGACAACTAAAATAATGAACACCTAAAATAATGAACACCTAAATAATGAACATCTAAATAATGAACACCTAAAATAACAAACACCTAAATAATGAACATCCAAAATAATGGACAACTAAAATAATGAACACCTAAAATAATGAACACCTAAATAATGAACACCTAAAATAATGAACATCTAAAATAATGAACACCTAAAATAATAAACACCTAAATAATGAACCCCTAAAATAATGAACCCCGAAAATAATGAACACCTAAAATAATGAACACCTAAATAATGAACACCTAAAATAATGAACATCTAAAATAATGAACACCTAAAATAATGAACACCTAAAATAATGAACACCTAAAATAATGAACATCTAAAATAATGGACACCTAAAATAATGGACACCTAAAATAATGAACACCTAAAATAATGAACACCTAAAATAATAAACACCTAAATAATGAACACCTAAAATAATGAACACCTAAAATAATGAACACCTAAAATAATAAACACCTAAATAATGAACATCTAAAATAATGAACATCTAAAATAATGAACACCTAAAATAATGAACACCTAAAATCCTGAACCCCCAAAAAAACCCTGAACTCCCCTAAAACAATAAAGCTCCCTAAATAATGAACACCTAAAATAATGAAACCCGAAAATAATGAACACCTAAAATAATGAACCCCCTAAATAATGAGCACCTAAAATAATAAATACCTAAAATAATGAACTCCCTAAATAATGAATACCTAAAATAATAAACATCTAAAATAATGAAGACCTAAAATAATGAACACCTAAAATAATGAACACCTAAAATAATGAACCCCGAAAATAACGAACACCTAAAATAATGAACCCCCTAAATAATGAATCCCCCTAAATAATGGACACCTAAAATAATGAACACCTAAAATAATGAACCCCTAAAAAACCTGAACCCCAAAATCCCAAACCCCCAAAAAACCTGAACCCTCCAAAATAATGAACCCCAAAATCCCGAACCCCCAAAATAATGAACTCCCAAAATAATTAACTCCCAAAAAAACCTGAACCCCCCAAAATAATGAACTCCCAATGAACCCCCAAAATCATGAGCCCCTAAAATAATGAACCCCCAAAATAATGAACCCCGAAAAAACCTGAACCCCACAAAAATAATGAACCCCCAAAAACCCCTGAACTGCCCTAAAATAATGAACCCCTAAAATAATGGACACCTAAAATAACGGACACCTAAATAATAAATACCTAAAATAATGAACCCCCCAAAATAATGAACCCCCCAAAATAATGAACCCCCTAAAATAATGAATCCCCCAAAATAGTGAACCCCCCTAAATAATGAACACCTAAAATAATAAACGCCTAAAATAATGAACCCCTAAAATAATGAACCCCCTAAATAATGAACCCCTCAAATAATAAACACCTAAAATAATGAACCCCCTAAATAATGAACCCCGAAAAAACCCTGAACTCCCCAAAATAATGAACCCCCAAAATAATGAACCCCAAAAAAACTCTGAATCCCCCTAAAATAATGAATCCCCAATGAATGAACCCCCAAAAAACCTGAACCCCAAAATCCCAAACCCCTAAAAACCCTGAAACCCTAAAATAATGAACTCCCAAAACCCTGAAGCCCAAAAAAAACCCTGAACCCCCCAAAATCATGAACCCCCCTAAAATAATGAACCCCCAAAATAATGAACCCCCTAAAATAATGAACTCCCAAAATCCCAAACCCCCAATAATCTCAGAGTCCCATTTTTTAACCTCCAAAGTTTAATAATAATAAAAAAAATCATAATACAATAAAATAAGCCCCCCCCGCCCCCGCCCCCGCTACAAAGAGCTCGAGACTTGTTAGTGTCGGCGGGGGAGGGGCAGGGGGGCCCCAAATCCGACCCCCCGCCCCCACCCCCCAATCCTATAAAAAACCCGGTGGGGGAGGGGTGGGGGGGGGCTGGCCCTGCTGTGCTGGTTGGGTCCCCCCCTCCCCAATTTGGGGGGACCCCCCCGGATCCCCCCCAGCTGTGTGGGGCCCACCCCGCCCCCCCCCCCGGGGCTGAACGATACAAAAGAAACAACTCAAATAATTACATCGCGGGGGGGGGAGGGGGGAGAGGCCCCCACCCCCAGAAATTGGGGAGGTTTGGGGGGGAGGGGTCGCAGGGTCGGGGGGGGGGCGGTGTGGCCCCTCCCCCCAGTCCATCCCCACTGCTGTCACCGTGTCCATCCGAGCTGGGGGCTCCAGGTCACGAGTCCTGGGGGGGCACAGGGGAGAGGTTTGGGGGGGGTCAACCCCAAAATCACATGGGCAGCTCTTCCCCCTGTACCCCCCATTGCTGCTTGGATATGGGGGAACCCCCCAAAGGCTCCCCCCTGCACCCCACAACACGCCCTTGCTCCCACCCCATAATCCCATCCTGTACCCCCAAAATCCCCCCGTGCCCCAGAAACCCCCCAGTTCTCATCCTGGACCCCTCCCACCCCATAATCCCATCCTGTACCCCCAAAATCCCCCCGTGCCCCAGAAACCCCCCAGTTCTCATCCTGGACCCCTCCCACCCCATAATCCCATCCTGTACCCCCAAAATCCCCCTGTGCCCCATAGACATCCCAATTTGCCTCCAGGGCACTCTGTGTATCCCATAATCTCCCATGAACCCCTCAGTACCCCATAAATCTGATCTCTGCACCCCATAATCCCCCAGTAATGCCTTCTGTACCCCATTACCCACCCCTGTACCCCATAACCCCCCTCTGTACCCCATAAACCCCCATTAAATCCCTCTGTACCCTTAAAATCCCATTAATCCCCACTCTGTACCCCATAACCCCCCATTAATCACCTTTATACCCCATTACCCCCCTCTGTACCCCATTAACGTCCCCCAAAACCCCCCTCTGTACCCCATTAACGTCCCCCAAAACCCCCCTCTGTACCCCATTAATTCCATTACCCCCCTCTGTACCCCATAACCCCCCATAACCCCCCTTTGTACCCCATTACCCCCCTCTGTACCCCATTAACCCCCCCATTACCCACCCCTGTACCTCATAACCCCCCTTTGTACCCCATTATTTCCCCCATAACCCCCCCCCCCCCCCCCCATATTCCCCTCCCCGCTCACCCCCGGGGTCTGGGGCCCTGGCGCGGGGCTGTCCCGGGGGTCGCCGCCCCCCTCGGCCCCCCGGCTCCTCTTTGGCTCCAGCTCCTCCTTGGCGGCCGAGGGGAGGTGCCCGCGCTCCGCCCGCCGCTTCCGCCGCCGCTCGGGGTCCCGGGCGCGGCCCCGCGCCCCGCGGCGCTCCGCCTGCTCCAGCTGGGGACAGCGGCACGGCCACGGTCACACCGGGGACACTCAGAAACACGGTCACACCGGGGACACTCAGAGACACGGTCACACCGGGGACAGCGGCACGGCCACGGTCACAACGGGGACAGTCAGAGACACGGTCACACCGGGGACAGCGGCACAGCCACGGTCACAACGGGGACAGTCAGAGACACGGTCACACCGGGGACACTCAGAGACACGGTCACACCGGGGACAGTGGCACGGCCACGGTCACACCGGGGACAGTCACAGCCAGAGTCACACCGGGGGACAGTCAGAGACACGGTCACACCAGGGACAGCGGCACGGCCACGGTCACACCAGGGACAGTCACAGTCACAGCCAGAGTCATAACGGGGGACAGCGGCACGGCCAGTCACAGCGGGGACAGTCACAGCCACGGCCAGAGTCACAGCGGGGACAGTCAGAGACATGGTCACACCGGGGACAGCGGCACGGCCACGGTCACACCAGGGACAGTCAGAGACACGGTCACACCGGGGACAGCGGCACGGCCAGAGTCACATCGGGGACAGTCACAGCCAGAGTCACACCGGGGGACAGACAGAGACACGGCCAGAGTCACACCGGGGGACAGTCACAGCCAGAGTCACACCGGGGGACAGACAGAGACACGGCCACGGTCACACCCCACAGTCACAGCCACAGTCACAACAGGGCACAGACAGAGACACGGCCACTGTCACACTGCAGGACAGTCACAGCCAGAGTCACAACGGGGGATAGACACAGTCACAGCCACAGTCACAGCGGGGGACAGTCACAGTCACAGCCAGAGTCACAAGGGGGGATAGACAAAGTCACAGCCACAGTCACAGCGCGGGACAGTCACAGTCACAGCCACGGCCACGGTCACAGCGGGGGACAGAGACACAGCCACACTGGGGCACAGACACAGTCACAGCCACGGTCACAACGGGGAGCACAGAGTCACAGCCAGAGACACAGCCGGTCACAACGGGAGACAGACAGAGACACAGCCACGGTCACAACAGGGCACAGCCAGAGACACAGTCACGGTCACAACGGGGCACAGACACAGCCAGAGTCACACCGGGGGGACAGACACAGTCACAGCCAGAGTCACAACGGGGGCACAGACACAGCCACGGTCACACCCCACAGTCACAGCCAGAGACACAGCCAGAGTCACAGTGAGAGACACAGCCGGTCACATGGGACAGAGACACGGCCACAGTCACAACAGGGGGCACAGAGTCACAGCCACAGCCACAGTCACAGCCAATCACAACGGGGGGACACAGAGTCACAGTCAGAGACACAGTCACAGCCACAGACACAACCAGAGTCACACTGGGGGGACACAGAGTCACAGCCACACCGGGGGGGCACAGCCACAGTCACAGCCACAGTTACACCGCAGGGACACAGACAGAGACACCAGGGGGACAGAGTCACAGCCACAGTCACAGTCACCTCAGGGGGACACAGACAGTCACACCCACAGTCGCACCGGGGCGGGGGGGGGGGGGGGGGACGGGACACACACACCCAGAGCCACACCCAGAGTCACCCCAGGGACATACCCAGAGTTACACCAGGGACACACCCAGAGCCACACTGAGTCACCCCAGGAACACACTCAGTCACACCCAGAGTCACACCCAGAGTCACATGGGGGGCACACCCAGAGTCACAGTCACAGCCACAATCACCCCAAAAATGCCAATGGAGGGGGAGGGGGAGGGACATGACACACCAACAGTCACACCCCCAAAGCCACACCCTCACAGTCACACCCCACAGTCACCCCAAAAACTGGCTATGGGGGGGACACACCCACAGTCACACCCCACAGTCACCCCAAAAACCGGCTATGGGGGGGCTGAGCCAGGGCAATGCGGGTTTGGGGTGTCTGGGGTGGGCAGGGAAACAGGAATTTGGGGTCCCCCAGGGGTTTTGGGGTCTCTGAGGGAATTTGAGGGGATCACTCAGAGCTTTAGGAGATGATTTGGGGGCAGTTTTGGGGTGCCCAGTAGGGGTTGGGGCAGTTTTAGAGTTCAAGGGGGGCACTTGGGGGCAGTTTTGGGGTTTGCTCTGTATCCCCTAACAAGGTTTGGGGTTCCCTGCTCAGTTTTAGGGGTCCCTGGGCAGGTTTTGGGGGTCTCTGGGTCAGTTTTCGGGTTTGTTCTGTAACCCAGCTCAGTTCTGGGGGTTGGTTCAGTAACCCAGGTCATTTTTGGGGTTCCCAGCCCCGTTTTGGGGTTCCCATTCCCATTTTGGGGTTCCCATCCCCGTTTTTGGGGTTCCCAGCCCCGTTTTTGGGGTCCCAGCCCCGTTTTTGGGTTCCCAGCCTTGTTTTGGGGTTCTTATCCCCGTTTTGGGGTTTGCTCTGTATCCCAGCTCAGTTTTGGGGGTTCCCATCCCTGTTTGGGGTTCCCATCTCTGTTTTGGGATTCCCAGCCCCGTTTGGGGTTCCCATCCCCATTTTGGGGTTCCCAGTCCCGTTTTGGTGTTTGCTCTGTATCCCATCCCCGTTTTGGGGTTCCCATCCCCGTTCTGGGGTTCCCATCTCTGTTTTAGGGTTCCCAGCCCCATTTTGGGGTTCCCATCCCTGTTTTGGGGTTCCCAGTCCCGTTCTGGGGTTCCCATCCCCATTTTGGGGTTTGCTCTGTATTCCAGCCCCGTTCTGGGGTTCCTATCCCCGTTTTGGGGTTTGCTCTGTATCCCAGCTCAGTTTTGGGGGTTCCCATCCCCGTTTTGGGGTTCCCAGCCCCGTTTTTGGGGTTCCATACCTCGAGCAGCAGGCGGAACAGGGCCAGCGGGGGGGGGGCGCGTGGCCTGCAGCAGCCTCCAGATGCTCTGGGCCTCGTCCAGCGTCACCTCCAGCAGGTCGCCCTCCATCATCAGCTCCTCCAGCGGCCTCCGCGTGGCCTCGGGCAGCTCCAGCACGGGGCCCTGCTGCTGCAGCCGGGGCAGCGCCGCGCTCAGCGCCTCCAGCTCTGCGGGGACACCGTGGGGACACCATGGGGACACCATGGGGACATGGGGACACTGCAGGGACACTGCACCGTGTCCCCTCGGGCAGCTCCAGCACGGGGCCCTGCTGCTGCAGCTGGGGCAGCGCCGTGCTCAGCGCCTCCAGCTCTGCGGGGACACCGTGGGGACACCATGGGGACACCATGGGGACACCATGGGGACATGGGGACACTGCAGGGACACCATGGGGACATGGGGACACTGCAGGGACATGGCACTGTGCTCAGCGCCTCCAGCTCTGTGGGGACACCATGGGGACATCGTGGGGACATGGGGACACAGAGCCTCCAGCTCTGTGGGGACAGTGTGAGGACATGGGGATACCACGGGGACATGGGGACACTGCCACGTCCAGCACTTCCAGCTCTGCAGGGACAGGGACATGGTGGGGACACCACAGGGACACTATGGGGACCCCCAGTGCCCCGTGTCCCCCCCGTGTCCCCCCCAGGGGTCCCCAAACCCCACTCACCCGAGGGCAGGGGCCCGTTCTTCTCCGGGCTGGGGGCGTCCCCGTTCTCCACCGACACCTGGGGGATGGAGGGAATGTGTTCCGGGGGGCTCAGCCTCCCCCAGCCCCAAAATCTGCCCTGGAACCCCAAAACCTTCCCCAGAACCAGCCCCAGAACCTGCCCTGGAGCCCCAAAACCTGACCCGGAACCACAAAACCTGACCCGGAACCACAAAACCTGCCCTGGAGCCCCAAAACTACCCTGGAACTCCCAAACCTGCCCCAGAGCCCCAAAACTACCCTGGAACCCTAAAACCTGCCCCAGAACCCCAAAACCTGCCCCAGAGCCCCAAAACCTGCCCCAGAACCAGCCCTGGAACCTCAAACCCCCAATAAATCACCCTAAAACCCCCATAAATCACCCCAAATCTCCCATAAATCACCCCAAAACCCCCCAAACCCCCCCCAGTTCCCCCACCTTGGTCTGCTCGTTGTGGCTGGCCTCATGCACCCCCAAACCCCCATAAATCCCCCCAAACCCCCCTAAATCCCCCCAAACATCCCCCAAACCCCCCCATTCCCACCTTGGTCTGCTCGTTGCGGCTGGCCTCGCGCAGCGCCCTGACACCCCAAACCCCCATAAATCACCCCATAAATCCCCCCTAAATCCCCCCAAACCCCCCCTAAATCCCCCCTAAATTTCCCCCAAAGCCCCACAAATCCCCCCAAACCCCCACAAATCCCCCCAAACCCCCATAAATACCCCCAAACCCCCATAAATCCCCCCAAACCCCCATAAATCCCCCCAAATCCCCATAAATCCCCCATAATTGCCCACAAAACCCCCCAATTCCCAGTTCCCCCACCTTGGTCTGCTCGTTGCGGCTGGCCTCGCGCAGCGCCCTGACACCCCAAACCCCCATAAATCACCCCATAAATCCCCCCCAAATCCCCCCAAACCCCCCTAAATCCCCCCAAACATCCCCCAAATCCCCCCATTCCCACCTTGGTCTGCTCGTTGCGGCTGGCCTCACGCAGCGCCCTGACACCCCAAAACCCCCATAAATCCCCCCCAAACCCCCATAAACCCCCCCAAACCCCCATAAATGCCCCCAAACCCCCCCATTCCCACCTTGGTCTGCTCGTTGCAGCTGGCCTTGCGCAGCGCCCTGACACCCCAAACCCCCATAAATACCCCCATAAATCCCCCCAAACCCCCATAAATCCCCCCAAATCCCCATAAATTCCCCATAAATCACCCCCCAAACCCCCATAAATCCCCCCATTCCCACCTTGGTCTGCTCGTTGCGGCTGGCCTCGCGCAGCACCCTGACACCCCAAAACCCCCATAAATCCCCCCAAACCCCTCCTAAATCCCCCCAAACCCCCCCATTCCCACCTTGGTCTGCTCGTTGCGGCTGGCCTCGCGCAGCGCCCCGTCCCCGTCCCCGTGCAGCCGGTGCCGCAGCTCCGCCAGCCGCTCCAGGGGCGCGGCCACCTCGGGCGAGGCCAGCAGCTGCCGGGCGCGGTCCTGCCAGGTGATGGCCCGTTCGGTGAGACACTGCAACGCCTCTCCCTCGGGCAGCCTCACCGGCAGCTTCTGCAGGGCCACCAGCAGCGCAGGATTGGTCTCCAGGCGCGGCCGGCGGGAGCGCTGGCACAGCGGGCACAGGAACTTGGCGTCCCACTCCCACCAGGCTGGGGAGGGTTTCTGGGCTCCCAGGCGGGGCCAGGCCACGCAGGAGCCGTGGAACCAGTCCCGGCAGAGCTGGCACTGCAGCATGGCCGGCCCGGATGGTTGCCCGCAGACGCAGGATGGTGGCCCCGGGCCCGGCAGGGGCGGCGCCGCTTTTTGGGCGTTGGCGTGGCGAAGGCGGAGCATGCCCTCCTTCTCCTTCTGCTCGCCCTCCTTGAACGCCACGATCTGGGGGAGAGCAGGGGGGGAGAGGGGATTGGGGGGTCACAGGGTGTGACCCATCCCTGAACCCCTGAATGCCAAAATCTGGGGAGAGCAGGGGGGGACAGGGATTGGGGGTGTCAGGGGTGGACCCTCCCCGAACCCCTGAATGCCAAAATCTGGGGTGGGGGAGAGCAGGGGGACAGGGGATTGGGGGGTTTCAGGGTGGGACCCATCCCCAAACACCTGATGCCAAAATTGGGTGGGGGAGAGCAGGGGGGGACAGGGGATTGGGGGGTCAGGGTGGGACCCATCCCCAAATTCCTGAATGCCAAAATCTGGGGGGACAGCGGGGGAGGCATGGGATTAGGGGGTCAGGTGGGACCCATCCCCAAATTCCTGATGCCAAATCTGGGGTGGGGAGAGCAGGGGGACAGGGATTGGGGGTGTCAGGGTGGGACCCATCCCCAAACACCCGAATGCCCAAAAATCTGGGGGACAGCAGGGGGTGAGAGGGGATTGGGGGTCACAGGTGTGACCCATCCCTGAACCCCTGAATGCCAAATCTGGGGTGGGGAGAGCAGGGGGGGACAGGAGATTGGGGGGTGTCAGGGTGGGACCCATCCCTGAACCCCTGAATGCCAAAATCTGGGGTGGGGGAGAGCAGGGGGGGACAGGGGATTGGGGGGTGTCAGGGTGGGACCCATCCCTGAACCCCTGAATGCCAAATCTGTGGTGGGGGAGAGCAGGGGGGGACAGGGGATTGGGGGGTGTCAGGGTGGGACCCATCCCCGAACCCCTGAATGCCAAAATCTGGGGGAGAGCACGGGGGGAGAGGTGACAGGGACCAGGGACATGTGGGTGACCCATCCCCAAACCCCTGAACAACAGAATCTACAGGGAATAAGGAGTGTGAGGTGACAGGGATGGGGACATAGGGTGACCTATCCCCAAATCCCTGAATGCCAAAATCTGGGGACAGCAGGGGCTGAGAGGACTGGGGGGGGGTCACAGGGTGTGTCCAACCCCAAACCCCTGAATGCCAAAATCTGGGGTGGGGACAGCAGGAGTGTGATA
>NW_027635731.1:0-23240 GCF_903797595.1 Erithacus rubecula | reverse complement strand
AATCTAGAACCCGGCACCGGGAATCTAGAGCCCGGCACAGCAATACCGGATCTAGAACCCAGCACCACCAGGCTGGATCTACAAACCGGCTCAACAAGGCCCTGATCTAGAACCCGGCACCGCCAGGCTGGATCTACAAACCGGCTCAACAAGGCCCTGATCTAGAACCCGGCACCGCCAGGCTGGATCTAAAACCGAGTTTGCCGATACCAGATCTAAACCAGGCACCAGGGATTTAGAGCCCACCACAACAGGGGGGCAGAGCAGAAGGGCTGGATCTAGAACCTGGCACAGTGATACAGGATCTAGAACCCAGCACTGCCAGGCCCGCTCTAGAATCTGGGAGTTCCTGGCCAGGCCTAGAACCTGGCACTGCCAGGCTGGCTGTAGAACCCAGATCAACAAGCCCCAGATCTAGAACCTGGTATTGCCGGGCCGGCTCTAAAACCCAGCTCAACAAGGCTCCGATCTAGAACCCGGCACTGCCAGGCCAGATCTAAAACTCAGCTCAACAAATCCCCGATCTAGAACCTGGTATTGCCAGGTTGGCTCTAAACCCCAGCTAAACAAGGCCCTGCTCTAGAACCCGGTATTACCAGGCCGGCTCTAAAACCCAGCTCAACAAGGCCCTGATCTAGAACCCGGTATTGCCAGGCCGGTTCTAAGCCCCAGCTCAACAAGGCTCTGATCTAGAACCCGGTATTGCCAGGCCGGTTCTAAGCCCCAGCTCAACAAGGCCCCAATCTAGAACCCGGCCCTGTGTGAGGACCGTGTTACCTCAGGGAAAAAAGGGATTTTTATCAAAAATATTTAATTTTTTTTTCCTCACACGAGGAGGGTTTTTCCTGTGGAAATGGATATTTGCCTCAGGGATGGGATTTTTTTCTCCTGAAGAAAAGTGGGTTTTTTCCCCCCTCAGGGGAAAGGGGGATTTAGCTCAAAATAAAAGTTTTTACTCAAAAACAAGAAGTTTTCCTTCAAAATGATCCAAATGTGTTTTCCTCAGGAAAAGGAGGGAAAAAAGGGATTTACCTAAAAAAAAAATAGTCCTCTTTTTTTGTCTGGAACAGAGATTAACCCTGATAGGGAAGGAAATATCATCAGAAAGTTTTTTTTCCTCAGGAAAAGACAAATTCACCTCAAAAAAACCCAAACAAACCCAAAACCACAAATAGCCCCAAACCGAGCACATTTTCCTCAAAAGAATGTTTTCAGTAAAGAAATTAGGGATTTTTGCCTCAATTTGGAAAAAATGTGAGAGTTGTGTTTAAAAAAAAAACAAACAAAAAAAAGATTTATTAAGAGTGGAGGGGGTTTGCCTCAAAAAAAAAAAAAAAATTAAAGGGTGTTTTCCTCTAGAAAAAGATTATTTTCCTCAAATTTCCTGCTCAGAGGAAAAAGGAGTTTTATCTCAAAAAAAAGAGAAATTTTTACTCATAAAGAGATGGTTTTCCTCAAGAAAAACAAAGCAAAACAAGCATGTTTCCCTAAAAAAACAAAAATATTTTTTTCCCTCAAAGAAAGGAAAAAAATTTAAAGGGTGGAAAAGGATTTTCTTAAAATGTGTGGTTTTTTTTCACTGGAAAAAAATACTATTTATATATAGGAGGAGTGGGGAGGGAATATCCTCAAAAAAGAATTTTATTCAGGAACAAAGGGACATTTTTTTAAAAGAAAACTTATATTTCTACTCAAAAAGGAAAAAAAATCCTTTATTTGCCTAAAAAAAGAAGGAAGATTTTACTTCAAGAAAAGATTTACCCCTCAAAAAAAAAAAAAAAAAGTTTTTGCCTCAGAAAAATGAGATTTTACACCCATATTTACACATTTTTTTATCTGTGTAATTTATATATATAATTAATACACATATATTAATTAGGAATATTAACACTGAGGGGGATTTTACCTTACTAAGTGGAGTTTAATTCAGCAAAAATGATTTTTAATCGGAAAATAAGTGAATTTACCTCACAAGAGAGATGAGAATTTTTACCTCAGGAAATTAAATTTTACCTCAGAGCCAAGGGTTTTATTCTAAAGAAAAATGTGAATGTTTTACTTCAGGAAAATTAAAATTTACCTCAAGAAATAGGATATTTTAACTGCAGGGAACAAAGCATTTTTTTTCACCCTCAAGGTGGAAGAATTTACCTCAAAAAAGGGTTTTTTTACACAAGGAAGGGTAAATTCTTGCCTCACAAAAAAGTTTTTTACCCTCATGAAAGAAAATTTTACGCCCCAGAAAAGAGGATTTTTTACCTCAGGGGAAAATGTTTTATGTCACAAAATGGATTTTCCCCTCAAGTAAAGGAAATTTTACCTCACAGAAAAGTGTTTTATTGTAAGGGAAAAACATTTTTTCCCTCAGGAAGGAGGGAATTTACCTCAGAAAATGGAAATTACCTCACTCGCTGAGGCTTTTACCTCATGAATGTTCTTCAGGATTGTACCTCAGCAAAGGAGTTTTTATCTCAAAAAAAGCAAATTCTACCTCACGAATGACGAGTTTACCTCAAAAAAAGAACATATTTTACCTCATGGAAAAGAGTTTTACCACAGGAAAAATCTTTTGAGCTCGGGGCAGCAGATTTTGCCTCAGAAATGTAAAATTTAACTCGCTTAAAGAGGGTTTTACCTCATGAAAAAATTGTTCTTTATGAAAGGGGCGTTTTACCTCAGAAATTACTTTTACCTCAGCAATGTAGATTTTACCTCAGAAAATTGGGTTTTATCTCATGGAAGATTCCACATCTTAGGGAATTTTACTTCAGGAAAGGGGGTGTTTTATCTAAGGGGGTAATTTTACCTCAGAAAAGTTGAGTTTTTACCTGAGGAAAGGTGAATTTTCCCTCACGAGACGCGATTTGCGGGTCCGTCCCTCAGGCGGTTCCCGCGCCGCGCAGGCCCCGCCCCCCCCGCGCTCCCATTGGTGGAGCCGGCGGCCAATGGGGAAACGGCACCGGGGGGAGAACCCCGAAAATAATGAACACCTAAAATAATGAACACCTAAAATAATAAACATCTAAAATAATGAACGCCTAAAATAATGAACACCTAAAATAATGAACACCTAAAATAATGAACGCCTAAAATAATGAACGCCTAAAATAATGAACACCTAAAGTAATGAACATCTAAAATAATGAACACCTAAAATAATGAACACCTAAAATAATGAACATCTAAAATAATGAACACCTAAAATAATGAACACCTAAAATAAATAATGAACATCTAAAATAATGAACACCTAAAATAATGAACACCTAAAATAATGAACATCTAAAATAATGAACACCTAAAATAATGAACACCTAAAATAATGAACACCTAAAATAAATAATGAACATCTAAATAATGAACACCTAAAATAACAAACACCTAAATAATGAACATCCAAAATAATGGACAACTAAATAATGAACACCTAAAATAATGAACACCTAAATAATGAACATCTAAATAATGAACACCTAAAATAACAAACACCTAAATAATGAACATCCAAAATAATGGACAACTAAAATAATGAACACCTAAAATAATGAACACCTAAATAATGAACATCTAAATAATGAACACCTAAAATAACAAACACCTAAATAATGAACATCCAAAATAATGGACAACTAAAATAATGAACACCTAAAATAATGAACACCTAAATAATGAACACCTAAAATAATGAACATCTAAAATAATGAACACCTAAAATAATGAACACCTAAAATAATAAACACCTAAATAATGAACCCCTAAAATAATGAACCCCGAAAATAATGAACACCTAAAATAATGAACACCTAAATAATGAACACCTAAAATAATGAACATCTAAAATAATGAACACCTAAAATAATGAACACCTAAAATAATGAACACCTAAAATAATGAACATCTAAAATAATGGACACCTAAAATAATGGACACCTAAAATAATGAACACCTAAAATAATGAACACCTAAAATAATAAACACCTAAATAATGAACACCTAAAATAATGAACACCTAAAATAATGAACACCTAAAATAATAAACACCTAAATAATGAACATCTAAAATAATGAACATCTAAAATAATGAACACCTAAAATAATGAACACCTAAAATCCTGAACCCCCAAAAAACCCTGAACTCCCCTAAAACAATAAAGCTCCCTAAATAATGAACACCTAAAATAATGAAACCCGAAAATAATGAACACCTAAAATAATGAACCCCCTAAATAATGAGCACCTAAAATAATAAATACCTAAAATAATGAACTCCCTAAATAATGAACACCTAAAATAATAAACATCTAAAATAATGAAGACCTAAAATAATGAACACCTAAAATAATGAACACCTAAAATAATGAACCCCGAAAATAACAAACACCTAAAATAATGAACCCCCTAAATAATGAATCCCCCTAAATAATGGACACCTAAAATAATGAACACCTAAAATAATGAACCCCTAAAAAACCTGAACCCCAAAATCCCAAACCCCCAAAAAACCTGAACCCTCCAAAATAATGAACCCCAAAATCCCGAACCCCCAAAATAATGAACTCCCAAAATAATTAACTCCCAAAAAAACCTGAACCCCCCAAAATAATGAACTCCTAATGAACCCCCAAAATCATGAGCCCCTAAAATAATGAACCCCCAAAATAATGAACCCCGAAAAAACCTGAACCCCACAAAAATAATGAACCCCCAAAAACCCCTGAACTGCCCTAAAATAATGAACCCCTAAAATAATGGACACCTAAAATAACGGACACCTAAATAATAAATACCTAAAATAATGAACCCCCCAAAATAATGAACCCCCCCAAAATAATGAACCCCCTAAAATAATGAATCCCCCAAAATAGTGAACCCCCCTAAATAATGAACACCTAAAATAATAAACGCCTAAAATAATGAACCCCTAAAATAATGAACCCCCTAAATAATGAACCCCTCAAATAATAAACACCTAAAATAATGAACCCCCTAAATAATGAACCCCGAAAAAAAACCCTGAACTCCCCAAAATAATGAACCCCCAAAATAATGAACCCCAAAAAAACTCTGAATCCCCCTAAAATAATGAATCCCCAATGAATGAACCCCCAAAAAACCTGAACCCCAAAATCCCAAACCCCTAAAAACCCTGAAACCCTAAAATAATGAACTCCCAAAACCCTGAAGCCCAAAAAAACCCTGAACCCCCCAAAATCATGAACCCCCCCTAAAATAATGAACCCCCAAAATAATGAACCCCCTAAAATAATGAACTCCCAAAATCCCAAACCCCCAATAATCTCAGAGTCACATTTTTTAACCTCCAAAGTTTAATAATAATAAAAAAAATCATAATACAATAAAATAAGCCCCCCCCGCCCCCGCCCCCGCTACAAAGAGCTTGAGACTTGTTAGTGTCGGCGGGGGAGGGGCAGGGGGGCCCCAAATCCGACCCCCCGCCCCCACCCCCCAATCCTATAAAAAACCCGGTGGGGGAGGGGTGGGGGGGGCTGGCCCTGCTGTGCTGGTTGGGTCCCCCCCTCCCCAATTTGGGGGGACCCCCCCGGATCCCCCCCAGCTGTGTGTGGCCCACCCCTCCCCCCCCCCGGGGCTGAACGATACAAAAGAAACAACTCAAATAATTACATCGCGGGGGGGGGGAGGGGGGAGAGGCCCCCACCCCCAGAAATTGGGGAGTTTGGGGGGAGGGGGGGGGGGTCGCAGGGTCGGGGGGGGGGCGGTGTGGCCCCTCCCCCCAGTCCATCCCCACCACTGTCACCGTGTCCATCCGAGCTGGGGGCTCCAGGTCACGAGTCCTGGGGGGGCACAGGGGAGAGGTTTGGGGGGGGTCAACCCCAAAATCACATGGGCAGCTCTTCCCCCTGTACCCCCCATTGCTGCTTGGATATGGGGGAACCCCCTAAATGCTCCCCCCTGCACCCCACAACACGCCCTTGCTCCCACCCCATAATCCCATCCTGTACCCCCAAAATCCCCCCGTGCCCCATAAACCCCCCAGTTCTCATCCTGGACCCCTCCCACCCCATAATCCCATCCTGTACCCCCAAAATCCCCCCGTGCCCCATAAACCCCCCAGTTCTCATCCTGGACCCCTCCCACCCCATAATCCCATCCTGTACCCCCAAAATCCCCCTGTGCCCCACAGACATCCGAATTTGCCTCCTGGGCACTCTGTGTATCCCATAATCTCCCATGAACCCCTCAGTACCCCATAAATCTGATCTCTGCACCCCATAATCCCCCCAGCAATGCCCTCTGTACCCCATTAACCCCCTCTGTATCCCTTAAAATCCCATTAATCCCCCCTCTGTACCCCATTATTTCCCCCCATAAACCCCCTTTGTACCCCATTATTTCCCCCCATAACCCCCTCTGTACCCCATTATTTCCCCCCATAAACCCCCTCTGTACCCCATTATTTCCCCCCATAAACCCCCTTTGTACCCCATTATTTCCCCCCATAACCCCCTCTGTACCCCGTTATTTCCCCCATAACCCCCCTTTGTACCCCATTATTTCCCCCCATAACCCCCTCTGTACCCCGTTATTTCCCCCCATAACCCCCCCCCGTCCCCCATATTCCCCTCCCCGCTCACCCCCGGGGTCTGGGGCCCGGGCGCGGGGCTGTCCCGGGGGTCGCCGCCCCCCTCGGCCCCCCCGGCTCCTCTTTGGCTCCAGCTCCTCCTTGGCGGCCGAGGGGAGGTGCCCGCGCTCCGCCCGCCGCTTCCGCCGCCGCTCGGGGTCCCGGGCGCGGCCCCGCGCCCCGCGGCGCTCCGCCTGCTCCAGCTGGGGACAGCGGCACGGCCACGGTCACACCGGGGACACTCAGAGACACGGTCACACCGGGGACAGTCAGAGACAGAGTCACACCGGGGACACTCAGAGACACGGTCACACCGGGGACAGCGGCACGGCCACGGTCACACCGGGGACACTCAGAGACACGGTCACACCGGGGACACTCAGAGACACGGTCACACCGGGGACAGCGGCACAGCCACGGTCACACGGGGGACAGCGGCACGGCCAGAGTCACACCGGGGACAGTCACAGCCAGAGTCACACCGGGGGACAGACAGAGACACGGCCAGAGTCACACCGGGGGACAGTCACAGCCAGAGTCACACCGGGGGACAGACAGAGACACGGCCACGGTCACACCCCACAGTCACAGCCACAGTCACACAGGGCACAGACAGAGACACGGCCACTGTCACACTGCAGGAACAGTCACAGCCAGAGTCACAACGGGGGATAGACACAGTCACCGCCACAGTCACAGCGGGGGACAGTCACAGTCACAGTCAGAGTCACAAGGGGGGATAGACAAAGTCACAGCCACAGTCACAGCGCGGGACAGTCACAGTCACAGCCACGGCCACGGTCACAGCGGGGGACAGAGACACAGCCACACTGGGGCACAGACACAGTCACAGCCACGGTCACAACGGGGAGCACAGAGTCACAGCCAGAGACACAGCCGGTCACAACGGGAGACAGACAGAGACACAGCCACGGTCACAACAGGGCACAGCCAGGAGACACAGTCACGGTCACAACGGGGCACAGGACACAGCCAGAGTCACACCGGGGGGACAGACACAGTCACAGCCAGAGTCACAACGGGGCACAGACACAGCCACGGTCACCCCCACAGTCACAGCCAGAGACACAGCCAGAGTCACAGTGAGAGACACAGCCGGTCACATGGGACAGAGGACACGGCCACAGTCACAACAGGGGGCACAGAGTCACAGCCACAGCCACAGTCACAGCCAATCACAACGGGGGGACACAGAGTCACAGTCAGAGACACAGTCACAGCCACAGACACAACCAGAGTCACACTGGGGGGACACAGAGTCACAGCCACACCGGGGGGGCACAGCCACAGTCACAGCCACAGTTACACCGCAGGGACACAGACAGAGACACCAGGGGGACAGAGTCACAGCCACAGTCACAGTCACCTCAGGGGGACACAGACAGTCACACCCACAGTCGCACCGGGGCGGGGGGGGGGGGGGGGGACGGGACACACACACCCAGAGCCACACCCAGAGCCACAACCAGAGTCACCCCAGGGACATACCCAGAGTTACACCAGGGACACACCCAGAGCCACACTGAGTCACCCCCAGGGAACACACTCAGTCACACCCAGAGTCACACCCAGAGTCACATGGGGGGCACACCCAGAGTCACAGTCACAGCCACAATCACCCCAAAAATGCCAATGGAGGGGGAGGGGGAGGGACATGACACACCAACAGTCACACCCCCAAAGCCACACCCTCACAGTCACACCCCACAGTCACCCAAAAACTGGCTATGGGGGGGACACACCCACAGTCACACCCCACAGTCACCCCAAAAACCGGCTATGGGGGGGCTGAGCCAGGGCAATGCGGGTTTGGGGTGTCTGGGGTGGGCAGGGAAACAGGAATTTGGGGTCCCCCAGGGGTTTTGGGGTCTCTGAGGGAATTTGAGGGGATCACTCAGAGCTTTAGGAGATGATTTGGGGGCAGTTTTGGGGTGCCCAGTAGGGGTTGGGGCAGTTTTAGAGTTCAAGGGGGGCACTTGGGGGCAGTTTTGGGGTTTGCTCTGTATCCCCTAACAAGGTTTGGGGTTCCCTGCTCAGTTTTAGGGGTCCCTGGGCAGGTTTTGGGGGTCTCTGGGTCAGTTTTCGGGTTTGTTCTGTAACCCAGCTCAGTTCTGGGGGTTGGTTCAGTAACCCAGGTCATTTTTGGGGTCCCATCCCCGTTTTTAGGGTCCCATCCCCGTTTTTGGGTCCCATCCCCGTTTTTTGGGGTCCCATCCCCGTTTTTGGGGTCCCAGCCCCGTTTTTGGGTTCCCAGCCTTGTTTTGGGGTTCTTATCCCCGTTTTGGGGTTTGCTCTGTATCCCAGCTCAGTTTTGGGGGTTCCCATCCCTGTTTTGGGGTTCCCATCTCTGTTTTGGGATTCCCAGCCCCGTTTTGGGGTTCCCATCCCCATTTTGGGGTTCCCAGTCCCGTTTTGGTGTCCCCAATCCCCGTTTTGGGGTTCCCATCCCCGTTTTGGGGTCCCCAATCCCTGTTTTGGGGTTCCCAATCCCCCTTTTGGGGTTCCCATCCCTGTTTTGGGGTTCCCAGTCCCGTTCTGGGGTTCCCATCCCCATTTTGGGGTTTGCTCTGTATTCCAGCCCCGTTCTGGGGTTCCTATCCCCGTTTTGGGGTTTGCTCTGTATCCCAGCTCAGTTTTGGGGGTTCCCATCCCCGTTTTGGGTTTCCCAGCCCCGTTTTTGGGGTTCCATACCTCGAGCAGCAGGCGGAACAGGGCCAGCGGGGGGGGGCGCGTGGCCTGCAGCAGCCTCCAGATGCTCTGGGCCTCGTCCAGCGTCACCTCCAGCAGGTCGCCCTCCATCATCAGCTCCTCCAGCGGCCTCCGCGTGGCCTCGGGCAGCTCCAGCACGGGGCCCTGCTGCTGCAGCCGGGGCAGCGCCGCGCTCAGCGCCTCCAGCTCTGCGGGGACACCGTGGGGACACCATGGGGACACTGCAGGGACACTGCACCGTGTCCCCTCGGGCAGCTCCAGCACGGGGCCCTGCTGCTGCAGCCGGGGCAGCGCCGCGCTCAGCGCCTCCAGCTCTGCGGGGACACCGTGGGGACACCATGGGGACACCATGGGGACACTGCAGGGACACTGCACCGTGTCCCCTCGGGCAGCTCCAGCACGGGGCCCTGCTGCTGCAGCCGGGGCAGCGCCGCGCTCAGCGCCTCCAGCTCTGCGGGGACACCGTGGGGACACCATGGGGACACTGCAGGGACACCATGGGGACATGGGGACACTGCAGGGACATGGCACTGTGCTCAGCGCCTCCAGCTCTGCGGGGACACCATAGGGACATGGGGACACCATGGGGACACTGCAGGGACACTGCAGGGACATGGGGACACTGCAGGGACATGGCACTGTGCTCAGCGCCTCCAGCTCTGCGGGGACATCATGGGGACATTGTGGGGACACTACAATGACACCACAGGGACACAGAGCCTCCAGATCTGTAAGGACACCATGGGGACATTGTGGGGATATTGTGGGGACATCGTGGGGACATTGTGGGGACACAGAGCCTCCAGCTCTGCAGGGACACCATGGGGACATTGTGGGTACATTGTGGGGACATCGTGGGGACACAGAGCCTCCAGTTCTGCAGGGACACCATGGGGACATTGTGGGGACACCACAGAGACATGGGGACACAGGGACACAGGGTGTGCTTAGCACCTCCAGCTCTGCAGGGACACCATGGGGACACTGCAGGGACATGGGGACACTGCAGGGACACTGCAGGGACATGGGGACACTGCAGGGACATGGCACTGTGCTCAGCGCCTCCAGCTCTGCAGGGACACCATGGGGACATTGCGGGGACACCATAATGACACCACAGGGACACAGAGCTTCCAGCTCTGCAGGAACACCATGGGGACATCGTGGGGACATAGGGACACAGAGCCTCCAGCTCTGTGGGGACACCATGGGGACATCGTGGGGACATGGGGACACAGAGCCTCCAGCTCTGTGGGGACACCATGGGGACATTGTGGGGACATGGGGACACAGAGCCTCCAGCTCTGCAGGGACACCATGGGGACATTGTGGGGACACCATAATGACACCACAGGGACACAGAGCTTCCAGCTCTGCAGGAACACCATGGGGACATCGTGGGGACATAGGGACACAGAGCCTCCAGCTCTGTGGGGACCCATGGGGACATCGTGGGGACATGGGGACACAGAGCCTCCAGCTCTGTGGGGACACCATGGGGACATCGTGGGGACATGGGGACACAGAGCCTCCAGCTCTGTGGGGACAGTGTGAGGACATGGGGATACCACGGGGACATGGGGACACTGCCACGCCCAGCACTTCCAGCTCTGCAGGGACAGGGACATGGTGGGGACACCACAGGGACACTATGGGGACCCCCAGTGCCCCGTGTCCCCCCCGTGTCCCCCCCAGGGGTCCCCAAACCCCACTCACCCGAGGGCAGGGGCCCGTTCTTCTCCGGGCTGGGGGCGTCCCCGTTCTCCACCGACACCTGGGGGATGGACGGAATGTGTTCCGGGGGGCTCAGCCCCCCCCCAGCCCCAAAATCTGCCCTGGAACCCCAAAACCTTCCCCAGAACCAGCCCCAGAACCTGCCCTGGAACCCCAGAACCTGCCCTGGAACCCCAAAACCTGCTCTGGAGCCCTAAAACCTGCCCCAGAACCCCAGAACCTGCCCCAGAACCTGCCCTGGAACCCCAGAACCTGCCCTGGAACCCCAAAACCTGCCCTGGAGCCCCAAAACTACCCTGGAACTCCCAAACCTGCCCCAGAGCCCCAAAACCTGCCCTGGAGTCCCAAAACTACCCTGGAACCCTAAAACCTGCCCCAGAGCCCCAAAACCTGCCCCAGAACCAGCCCTGGAACCTCAAACCCCCAATAAATCACCCTAAAACCCCCATAAATCACCCCAAATCTCCCATAAATCACCCCAAAACCCCCCAAACCCCCCCCAGTTCCCCCACCTTGGTCTGCTCGTTGCGGCTGGCCTCATGCACCCCCAAACCCCCATAAATCCCCCCAAACCCCCCTAACTCCCCCCAAACATCCCCCCAAACCCCCCCATTCCCACCTTGGTCTGCTCGTTGCGGCTGGCCTCGCGCAGCGCCCTGACACCCCAAAACCCCCATAAATCCCCCCAAACCCCCATAAATGCCCCCAAACCCCCCCATTCCCACCTTGGTCTGCTCGTTGCGGCTGGCCTCGCGTAGCGCCCCGTCCCCGTCCCCGTGCAGCCGGTGCCGCAGCTCCGCCAGCCGCTCCAGGGGCGCGGCCACCTCGGGCGAGGCCAGCAGCTGCCGGGCGCGGTCCTGCCAGGTGATGGCCCGTTCGGTGAGACACTGCAACGCCTCTCCCTCGGGCAGCCTCACCGGCAGCTTCTGCAGGGCCACCAGCAGCGCCAGGATGGTCTCCAGGCGCGGCCGGCGGGAGCGCTGGCACAGCGGGCACAGGAACTTGGCGTCCCACTCCCACCAGGCTGGGGAGGGTTTCTGGGCTCCCAGGCGGGGCCAGGCCACGCAGGAGCCGTGGAACCAGTCCCGGCAGAGCTGGCACTGCAGCATGGCCGGCCCGGATGGTTGCCCGCAGACGCAGGATGGTGGCCCCGGGCCCGGCAGGGGCGGTGCCGCTTTTTGGGCGTTGGCGTGGCGAAGGCGGAGCATGCCCTCCTTCTCCTTCTGCTCGCCCTCCTTGAACGCCACGATCTGGGGGAGAGCAGGGGGGGACAGGGGATTGGGGGGTGTCAGGGTGGGACCCATCCCCGAACCCCTGAATGCCAAAATCTGGGGTGGGGGAGAGCAGGGGGGGACAGGGGATTGGGGGGTGTCAGGGTGGGACCCATCCCCAAACACCTGAATGCCAAAATCTGGGGTGGGGGAGAGCAGGGGGGGACAGGGGATTGGGGGGTGTCAGGGTGGGACCCATCCCCAAATTCCTGAATGCCAAAATCTGGGGGGACAGCGGGGGGAGGCAGGGGATTAGGGGGTGTCAGGGTGGGACCCATCCCCAAATTCCTGAATGCCAAAATCTGGGGTGGGGGAGAGCAGGGGGGGACAGGGGATTGGGGGGTGTCAGGGTGGGACCCATCCCCAAACACCCGAATGCCAAAATCTGGGGGGACAGCAGGGGGTGAGAGGGGATTGGGGGGTCACAGGGTGTGACCCATCCCTGAACCCCTGAATGCCAAAATCTGGGGTGGGGGAGAGCAGGGGGGGACAGGAGATTGGGGGGTGTCAGGGTGGGACCCATCCCTGAACCCCTGAATGCCAAAATCTGGGGTGGGGGAGAGCAGGGGGGGACAGGGGATTGGGGGGGGTGTCAGGGTGGGACCCATCCCGAACCCCTGAATGCCAAATCTGGGGGAGAGCACGGGGGAGAGGTGACAGGGACCAGGGACATGTGGGTGACCCATCCCCAAACCCCTGAACAACAGAATCTACAGGGAATAAGGAGTGTGAGAGGTGACAGGGATTGGGGACATACGGGTGACCTATCCCCAAATCCCTGAATGCCAAAATCTGGGGGACAGCAGGGGCTGAGAGGGACTGGGGGGGGGGGGACAGGGTGTGTCCAACCCCAAACCCCTGAATGCCAAAATCTGGGGTGGGGGACAGCAGGAGTGTGAGAGGTGACAGGGATTGGGGACATGAGGGTGACCCATCCCCAAATCCCTGAATGCCAAAATCCCGGGGACAACAGGGGTGAGAGGTGACAGGGATTGGAGGGGGTCACAGGGTGTGTCCCATCCCCAAACCCCTGAATGCCAAAATTTGGGGTGGGGGAGAGCAGGAGTGTGAGAGGTGACATGGATGGGGACACGAGGGTGACCCACCCCAAACCCCTGAATGTCATGATCTGGGGGAGATCAAGGGGTGAGAGGGGACAGGGATTGGAGGGGGTCACAGGGTGTGTCCCATCCCCAAACCCCTGAATGCCAAAATCTGGGGTGGGGGAGAGCAAAGGGTGAGAGGTGACAAGGACAGGGACACAAGGGTGACCCACCCCAACCCAGGGACAACAACCAACGCAAACCACGACAGGAACTGGGGATGAACGTGGCTCCCCCCACATCCCAAACACCCCAAACCCCTGGGGTGGGGAGAGCAGCAGGGCCAGCTCTGGGGGTCCTGGGGGTGCCCCCTGCTCACCACGGCGCCGGGGTCCCGCAGGTCCTGCGCTGACAGCCCCAGGCTCTCGGCGTCCAGCCGGTACAGCCCCGGCTCCTGCCGCCACTTGAGCCTCTTGCTGCTGTCCGAGCCGGCGTCAGCGCAGGGACACAGCACCTGGGGACACCAGGGGAGGGGTCACAGCCCTGCCAGCCCACCTCAGGGCACCCCACACCTCTGCGGGGTACAGCTGTCCCTGGAAAAAAGCTTTTGGGATTTTGAAACCGTTCAGGAGAGATGTTCCCCCTCTCTGTCAAAATTATCATTTAGGATTTTTATTTACCAGATGATTGATCTTTTCTCACTTAGAATCTTAAATTAATTGGATGCTCAACTTATAATTTCACAACTTAGAAACTCAATCTTCTTAAAATCTATAAAAACCCTTTGCTGTTCTATATCACCTCCGAAGAAACAAATCCCCTTCCACAACCTCTATAACAATTCCCAAAATCCCACTCCTTGCTGGATGAGAAGCCAAATTTTGCTCCAGCAGCCAGCCAAGCCCCCTGGCAGGCAGACCCACCTCGAGCAGGGTGTAGCAGGAGTTCTTCTTGAGGAAGGTGCGGGAGGCTTTGTCCCTCCAGGAGTGGGCAGTGCCCACCTGCACCTCCAGCTGCCGCAGCTCCTCCAGCCGCACCGGCAGGTCCCGGCCCACGGCCACCAACCCCTCCAGGTCATCCAGGCACGGGTAGTGGTCACCATTCTGGGGGGACAGGGGGTTAGAGGGGTGGGGGGAGGGTGTGGGAGTGGGGGGATTGAAGGAGGGACAGGGTGGGGACACGGCAGGGACAGGGTGGGGACACGTGAGTGTCCAGTGTCCACAACAAGGACATAGGAATGTCCAGTGTCCAGGACAGGGACACAGGAATGTCCAGTGTCCACAACAAGGACATAGGAATGTCCAGTGTCCAGGACAGGGACACAGGAGTGTCCAGTGTCCACAACAAGGACATAGGAATGTCCAGTATCCAGGACAGGGACACAGGAGTATCCAGTGTCCATGACAAGGACATAGGAATGTCCAGTGTCCAGGACAGGGACACAGGAGTGTCCAGTGTCCCGCCCCGCGGCCACCAATCCCTCCAGGTCATCCAGGCACGGGTAGTGGTCACCATTCTGGGGGGACAGGGGGTTAGAGGGGTGGGGGGAGGGTGTGGGAGTGGGGGGATTGAAGGAGGGACAGGATGGGGACACAGGAGTGTCCATGACAGGGACATGAAAGTGTCCAGTGTCTGTGGGGTCAGGATGGGGACACAGGAGTGCCCAGTGTCCATGACAAGGACACAGGAGTGTCCAGCATCCATGGGGACACAGGAGTGTCCAGTGTCCATGGTGACAGGACAGGGATGTGTGTTGTCCAGTGTCCATGGGGACAGGATGAGGACACAGGAGTGTCCAGTGTCCATGGGGACATCATGGGGACAGCACATGATGGGGACACAGGAGTGTCCATGACAGGGATATGGATATGTCCAGTGTCCAGGTGGACAGGATGGGGACACAGGAGTGTCCCAGGGAACATCCCAGCACCCCAGGGTTCACAGGGCAGGTTTCCCAACTGTCCCAGCTGTCCCCCAGGGGTCCCCCAGGGTCCTGTGCCCACCTGGATCTCCTCCACGTCGGCGATCCAGGCCCGTGCCTTGCCCAGGGCCTCTTTCAGTGCCTGGATGTTGGGCAGCAGTGCCGGGATGTTCTCGGCCTCCTTGATGATGGCAGCCAGTGTGGCCGGGGGGTGCTTCTGCCTGCGGGGCAGGGCTGGGGCTGAGACCCCCCAGAGACCCCCTGGGACACCCCTGAGACCCCCTGGGACCCCCCTGAGATCCCAAGAGACCACCCTGGCACCCCAGAGATCCCCCTGGCACTCCCAGAGACTCCCCTGGGACCCCCAGAGACCCCCCAGACCCAGGGCATGAACCTGATAAGTGACTGAACCCCAAACCTTCATCCCCCTCCCCACAGAGTCACCCCCAGTGCCTTTGCCTCCTCCTGGGCACATGGGGAGCAGCCCCCAGACCCATTATAGCCCTTGAGAGACACAAGGGCAGCCCCCAGACCCTTTATCCTCACCCAGGACAGAGCCCCCAGCCCCTTTATCCCCAACCAGGACACAGCCCCAGCCCCCAGACCCTTTATCCTCACCCAGGACAGAGCCCCCAGCCCCCAGCCCCTTTATCCCCAACCAGGACACAGCCCCAGCCCCCAGACCCTTTATCCTCACCCAGGACAGAGCCCCAGCCCCCATCCCCTTTATCCCCACCCAGGACTCATCCCCACCCCCATCCCCTTTACCTCCACCCATCCCCATCCCCTTTATCCCCACCCACCCCCTTTACCCCCACCCCCTTTACACCCACCCCCTTTATCCCCACCCCCAGCCCATTTCTCCCCACCCATCCCCACCCCCTTTACCCGCCCCACCCCCTTTATCCCCACCCACCCCCTTTACCCTCCCCCATCCCCCCAGGGGCAGCGCTCCCCGCCCCCACCTGGCCTCCAGGCACATCTGTGCCTTCTCCTCCCAGCGCTGGGCGATGGTCAGCAGCTCCTGCAGCTCGGCCATGGCCACCTCCACGGCGGGGCTGGGGGCCACGGTGCGGCCGGCCTGGATGAGGCCGCGCATGGCGGGCAGGGGCACGCGGGCGCGCGGCGAGCGCAGCGTGGCTGTCACCTCCTCCAGCCAGGTGGCCTGGGCCAGCTGCCGCTCCAGCCGCCGCCCCTCGGGCACCTCCACGCCCAGCCGCGCCCCGCGCTCCAGCAGCGCCTGCAGAGCGCCCGGGGCCGCGGGCGGCACCGACAGCGCGGCCCGAGCCTCCGCCTGGAACGACTCCACCCGCTCCAGCAGCGCCTGAGGAGGGACGGACACCGGACATGGTGGGACGGACACGGGACATGGTGGGACGGACACGGGACATGGTGGGGACGGACACGGGACATGGTGGGGACAGGGGACATGGTGGGGACGGACACGGGACATGGTGGGACGGACACGGGACATGGTGGGACGGACACGGGACATGGTGGGGACAGACACCGGACATGGTGGGGACGGACACGGGACATGGTGGGGACGGACACGGGACATGGTGGGACGGACACGGGACATGGTGGGGACGGACACGGGACATGGTGGGACGGACACGGGACATGGTGGGACGGACACGGGACATGGTGGGGACAGACACGGGACATGGTGGGGACAGACACGGGACATGGTGGGGACAGACACGGGACATGGTGGGGACGGACACGGGACATGGTGGGGACGGACACCGGACATGGTGGGGACGGACTGGGGACATGGTGGGGACAGGGGACATGGTGGGGACGGACACCGGACATGGTGGGACGGACACGGGACATGGTGGGGACAGGGGACATGGTGGGGACAGACTGGGGACATGGGGACAGAGAGGGGACAGACGGGGGACATGGGGAGAGACAGGGGACATGGGGACACAGTGGGGACATGGGGTCAAGGGGTGGGCGGGGGCATAGAGGGACACAGGGACATGATGGGGACACAGAGACAGCACTGGGACATCCCTGAGACACTGTGTGACACCCCTGGGACATGCAGGGACACCTCTGGAACACCGTGTGACACCCCTGGGACCCCATGTGCCCCTTTGTGACCCTGTGTGACCCATGTGGCCCTGTGTGACCCCACATGACCCTGAGTGACCCCATGTGCCCCCAAGTGACCTTGTGTGACCCCTTGTCACCCTGAGTAACTCCGTGTGGCCCCGTGTGACCCCAAGTGACCCTCTGTGACCCCGTGTGACCCTGTGTGACTCTGTGTGCCCCCGAGTGACCCCGTATGGCCCCGAGTGACCTCGTGTGGCCTCTCGTGGCCCCATATGGCCTCACATGGCCCTGTGTGACCCCGTGTGGCCCCACGTGACTCTGTGTGACCCCGTATGACCCTGTGTGACCCCATGTGACTCTGTGTGACCCCGTGTGGCCCCATGTGACCCCGTGTGGCCCCGTGTGACTCTGTGTGACCCCGTGTGACTCTGTGTGACCCCGTGTGGCCCCATGTGACCCCGAGTGACCCCATGTGACCCTGTATGACCCCGAGTGACCCCGTGTGGCCCCATGTGACCCCATGTGACCCCGTGTGGCCCCATGTGACCCCGTGTGGCCCTGTCCCACCTGCACGTCCCCGATCTGGTGCATGACACAGGGCAGCTGGTTCATCTGCTCCAGGAACGCTCGCAGCTCCTCCAGCGTCAGCGCCGGCGCGGGGACCCTGAGCACAGGGACAGGGACAGTCAGGGACAGGGACACTGCTGGGACAGGGACACTGAGCACAGGGACAGGGACAGTCAGGGACAGTCAGGGACACGGACACTGCTGGGACAGGGACAGGGACACTGAGCACAGGGACAGGGACAGTCAGGGACAGGGACCCTGAGCACAGGGACAGGGACAGTCAGGGACAGGGACACTGCTGGGACAGGGACAGGGACACTGAGCACAGGGACAGGGACAGTCAGGGACAGTCAGGGACACGGACACTGCTGGGACAGGGACAGGGACACTGAGCACAGGGACAGGGACAGTCAGGGACAGGGACCCTGAGCACAGGGACAGGGACAGTCAGGGACAGGGACACTGCTGGGACAGGGACACTGAGCACAGGGACAGTCAGGGACAGGGACACTGCTGGGACAGGGACACTGAGCACAGGTACAGTCAGGGACAGGGACAGTCAGGGACAGGGACAGTCAGGGACAGGGACACTGAGCACAGGGACAGGGACAGTCAGGGACAGGGACACTGCTGGGACAGGGACACTGAGCACAGGGACAGGGACAGTCAGGGACACTGGGGACAGGGACAGGGACCCTGAGCACAGGGACAGGGACAGTCAGGGACACTGGGGACAGGGACAGGGACCCTGAGCACAGGGACAGGGACAGTCAGGGACAGGGACACTGCTGGGACAGGGACACTGCTGGGACAGGGACAGTCAGGGACAGGGACACTGCTGGGACAGGGACACTGAGCACAGGGACAGGGACAGTCAGGGACAGGGACAGTCAGGGACAGGGACACTGCTGGGACAGGGACACTGCTGGGACAGGGACAGGGACAGTCAGGGACAGGGACACTGCTGGGACAGGGACAGGGACACTGAGCACAGGGACAGTCAGGGACAGGGACACTGCTGGGACAGGGACAGGGACACTGCACACAGGGACAGGGACAGTCAGGGACAGGGACAGTCAGGGACAGGGACAGTCAGGGACAGGGACACTGCACACAGGGACAGGGACAGTCAGAGACAGGGACAGTCAGAGACAGGGACAGTCAGGGACAGGGACCCTGAGCACAGGGACAGGGACAGTCAGGGACAGGGACAGTCAGGGACAGGGACCCTGAGCACAGGGACCCTGAGCACAGGGACAGGGACAGTCAGGGGACAGGGACAGTCAGGGGACAGGGACAGTCAGGGACAGGGACACTGCACACAGGGACAGGGACAGTCAGGGACAGGGACAGTCAGGGACAGGGACAGTCAGGGGACAGGGACAGTCAGGGACAGGGACACTGCACACAGGGACAGGGACAGTCAGGGACAGGGGCAGTCAGGGACACTGGGGACAGGGACACTGCTGGGACCCTGCGCACAGGGACAGGGACAGTGAGGGGGGCAGGGACAGGGACACTGAGGGACAGGGACAGGACACTGAAGGAAAAGGGATACTCTGGAGACACAGGGACACAGTGGTGACACTCTGGGAACACAGTGGAGACCCTGAGGGGACAGTGGTGACACTGAGGGTACAGTGACACACTGGTGACAGTGGTGACACTGAGGGTACAGTGACACACTGGTGACACTCTGGTGGCACTGGTGACACGGTGGCAGGGTGGCACTGACCCCGTCTCCTGGGAGCTGAGCAGCCCCAGCGCGTCGCAGACGCAGCGCTCGGCCTGGCGCAGGCAGCCCTTGAGCCGCTGCAGCAGCTCGTTCTGCGGGAAGCGCCGCTCGCGCGCCTCCGACTCCAGCGCGCGCAGCTCCTCCAGCGCTGCGGGGAGGGGGACACAGACCCCTGAGACTCCCCCTGAGACCCCCCAAACAGCCCCTGAGACCCCCCCAAACAGCCCCTGAGACCCCCAAACAGCCCCTGAGACCCCCCAAACAGCCCCTCCGACTCCAGCGCGCGCAGCTCCTCCAGTGCTGCGGGGGTGGGGAGCCTCAGACCCCCTGAACCCCCCTGAGACCCCCCCCAAAATCCCCCAAAGACCCCCCAAACCCCCCACTCACTGCGCTTGCGGCCGTCCTCCAGCTCCAGCGCCGCGCGCACTTTGCTGGCCCAGGTGTCGAAGGACTCTGCGCGCACCTTGAGCTTGTGCAGCATGGCCGGCAGCTCGTCCAGCGTGTAACGGTACCTGGGGGCCGGGGGGTCACCACAGCACCTCCACAGCACCCCAAAATCACAGACAGACAGGGACACCCCAAAATCACAGACAGGGACACCCCAAAATCACAGACAGACAGGGACACCCCAAAATCACAGACAGGGACACCCCAAAATCACAGACAGACAGGGACACCCCAAAATCACAGACAGGGACACCCCAAAATCACAGACAGGGACACCCCCGGAGCGCCAGCACCCCAAAATCACAGACAGGGACACCCCAAAATCACAGACAGACAGGGACACCCCAAAATCACAGACAGGGACACCCCAAAATCACAGACAGACAGGGACACCCCAAAATCACAGACAGGGACACCCCAAAATCACAGACAGGGACACCCCAAAATTACAGACAGACAGGGACACCCCAAAATCACAGACAGGGACACCCCAAAATCACAGACAGACAGGGACACCCAAAATCACAGACAGGGACACCCCAAAATCACAGACAGGGACACCCCAAAATCACAGACAGACAGGGACACCCCAAAATCACAGACAGGGACACCCCAAAATCACAGACAGACAGGGACACCCCAAAATCACAGACAGGGACACCCCAAAATCACAGACAGGGACACCCCCGGAGCACCAGCACCCCAAAATCACAGACAGGGGAACCCCAAAATTACAGATAGGGGAACCCCAAAATCACAGACAGGGGAACCCCCGGAGCCCCAGCACCCCAAAATTACAGACAGGGACACCCCAAAATCACAGACAGGGACACCCCCGGAGCACCAGCACCCCAAAATCACAGACAGGGGAACCCCAAAATTACAGATAGGGGAACCCCAAAATCACAGACAGGGACACCCCCGGAGCACCAGCACCCCAAAATCACAGACAGGGACACCAGCACCCCAAAATTACAGATAGGGGAACACCCAGAGCACCAGCACCCCAAAATTACAGACAGGGACACCCCCGGATCGCCAGCACCCCAAAATCACAGACAGGAGAACCCCAAAATCACAGACAGGCGAACCCCAAAATCACAGACAGGGGAACCCCCACAGCACCAGCACCCCAAAATCACAGACAGGGGAACCCCCACAGCACCAGCACCCCAAAATCACAGACAGGGGAACCCCCACAGCACCAGCACCCCAAAATCACAGACAGGGGAACCCCAAAATTACAGACAAGGGAACCCCCGGAGCCCCAGCACCCCAAAATTACAGACAGGGGAACCCCAAAATCACAGACAGGGGAACACCCAGAGCGCCAGCACCCCCAAATTACAGACAGGGACACCCCACAATCACAGATAGGGGAACCCCCAGAGCACCAGCACCCCCAAATTACAGACAGGGACACCCCACAATCACAGCCAGGGGCACCCCCAGAACTTCAGCACCCCAAAATCACAGGAGGATTCCAGTCAGGAGCCCCAGCACCCCCAAATCACAGCCAGGGGCACCCCAAAATCACAGCCAGGAGCCCCAGCACCCCAAAATCACAGGAGGATTCCAGCCAGGGGCACCCCCAAAGCTGCAGCACCCCAAAATCAAAAACCCCCATCCAACCCCCCCAATCCCCTCTCTAACCCCCCCAAACCCCCTTCCAGGAACCCCAAACCCCCCTCTAACCCCCCCAAACCCCTCTGTGCCCCCCCAAACCCCTCCCCCAGCCCCCCCAGCCCCCACCTGAGGTACTGCTTGCTGCGGGGGCACTTGCAGAGATCGTCCATGTGGTAGAGGCAGACCAGGCCCTGGGGACAGTCGTAGCAGGCCAGGGCTGACAGGAAACAGGTTGTCTTGCACTTGTCACACTGCCTCTCATCATCAGGCAGCAGCTCAAAGGCCTCACGTTCTGCCTCTGTGATACCCTGGGGGGGCAAGAAAAAATGGGTATCAGACCCCCCCCACTGAGATTTTGGGGTGTCCTTGTATCCCCAATCTTTCTGAGTGGGATAAAAATTCCCCCCTGGAACTCCAACCCCTCCTGCTCTGCCTCTGTGATGCCCAGAGGGGGTAAAAAAAATGGATATAAGACCCCCCCATGGAGATTTTGGGGTGTCCCTGTACCCCCAATCTTTATAAGCAGGATAAAAATTCCCCCTTGTTGGTCCAACCCCTCCTGCTCTGTCTTCATGATACTCTGGGGGGCCAAAAATGGGTATCAGACCCCCCCATAGAGATTTTGGGGTGTCCCCCATACCCCCAAGCCATTCTTGATCCCCTGAGCAGAATAAAAATTCCCCCTTGTGGGTCCAAACCCTCCTGCTCTAAATTCATGATACTCTGGGGGGCTAAAAATGGGTTATCAGACCCCCCCCATGGAGATTTTGGGGTGTCCTTGTACCCCCAATCTTTATAAGCAGAATAAAAATTTCCCCTGCAGCTCCAACCCCTCCTGCTCTGCTTCTGGGATATCCAGAGGGGGTAAAAAAATGGATATCAGACCCCCCCATGGAGATTTTGGGGTATCCCTGTACCCCCAATCTCTCCATAACCTCCCCAGGGTGGCACAAACACAACCCTCATCCTTCCCAGAGCTTTTGGGGACCCCCAGAACCCCCTGAGGGTGCCCCTAACACCCCCCTCATTCTTCCCAGAGCTTTTAGGGACCCTCAGCACCCCCAAAACCCCCTGAGGGTGCCCCTAACACCCCCCTCATCCTTCCCAGAGCTTTTGGGGACCCCCAGCACCCCCAGAACCCCTGAGGGTGACACCAACACCCCCCTCACCCCTTCCCTATAACTTCTGGGGACCCCCAACACCCCTAACCCTTCCATAACCTCCTCAGGGTGCCCCTAACACCCCCTTCACCCCTTCCCCTGAGCCTTCTGGGGACCCCCCAGCACCCCTGTAAGTCCCTGAGGGTGCCCCTTAATACCTCCCTCACCCCTTCCCTGTAACTTTTGGGGACCCCCAACAGCCCCACAACTCCCTGAGGGTGACACCAACACCCCCCTCACCCCTTCCCAGAACTCCTGGGGACCCCCAACACCCCCAAAACCCCTGGAGGGTGACACCAACACCCCCCCTCACCCCTTCCCAGAACTCCTGGGGACCCCCA
>NW_027635732.1:0-58280 GCF_903797595.1 Erithacus rubecula | reverse complement strand
TTCGCTGGGAAATAAAGCTCTGTTTGTATCCTCAGCCCTGTGCCTGTGACTGGCTTTCTGCCTGTTAAATTTATCTATGGGTCAGGCTTTCTTGCAGACTATAGATGCCACCAGGGCGAAGCCTGCCTATTCTTTGAGTGCCAAAAGCCTCCTCTAAATAGACATCAAATTAGTAATGGAGTCTGCTTTATTGTACAGAAAACCAGCCCCTGTTTTTTTGCCCAAGGCCCCAGAACAGAGATTTGGATTCTGCCTGTTCAATTTGCCTATGCTTCAGGATTTCTCCCAGACTAAGGATACCACCACTTAGAAGCCTGGTTACAAGTGGGTTTACAAACACTTCCTCCAAAGTTTATCAGGAAACTGGGAGGGTGTGTTTCTTTTCATAGGGAAAGGGCCCCTCTTTGTGTCCATGGCCTGTGCCTTGCACTGGGTTTCTCCCTGCTGAAATTCCATATTGAACTGCTTTTCTCCCAAACTAAAGATGCCTCCACTTTGAAGCCTGGTTCTTCTTTGAGTGCCAAACACCTCCTTTAAATAGACATTACACAAGTGATGAAGTGACCTTCATTTCGCTGGGAAATAAAGCTCTGTTTGTATCCTCAGCCCTGTGCCTGTGACTGGCTTTCTGCCTGTTAAATTTCTCTATGGGTCAGGCTTTCTTGCAGACTATAGATGCCACCAGGGCGAAGCCTGCCTATTCTTTGAGTGCCAAAAGCCTCCTCTAAATAGACATTACAAAAGTGATGGAGTCTGCTTTATTGTACAGAAAAACCAGCCCCTGTTTTTGCCCAAGGCCCCAGAACAGAGATTTGGATTCTGCCTGTTCAATTTGCCTATGCTTCAGGATTTCTCCCAGACTAAGGATACCACCGCTTAGAAGCCTGGTTACAAGTGGGTTTACAAACACTTCCTCCAAAAGTTATTAGGAAACTGGGAGGGTGTGTTTCTTTTCATAGGGAAAAGGGCCCCTCTTTGTGTCCATGGCCTGTGCCTTGCACTGGGTTTCTCCCTGCTGAAATTCCATATTGAACTGCTTTTCTCCCACACTAAAGATGCCTCCACTTTGAAGCCTGCTTCTTCTTTGAGTGCCAAACACCTCCTTTAAATAGACATTACACAAGTGATGAAGTGACCTTCATTTCGCTGGGAAATAAAGCTCTGTTTGTATCCTCAGCCCTGTGCCTGTGACTGGCTTTCTGCCTGTTTAATTTCTCTATGGGTCAGGCTTTCTTGCAGACTATAGATGCCACCAGGGCGAAGCCTGCCTATTCTTTGAGTGCCAAAAGCCTCCTCTAAATAGACATTACAAAAGTGATGGAGTCTGCTTTATTGTACAGAAAAACCAGCCCCTGATTTTTGCCCAAGGCCCCAGAACAGAGATTTGGATTCTGCCTGTTCAATTTGCCTATGCTTCAGGATTTCTCCCAGACTAAGGATACCACCGCTTAGAAGCCTGGTTACAAGTGGGTTTACAAACACTTCCTCCAAAGTTATTAGGAAACTGGGAGGGTGTGTTTCTTTTCATAGGGAAAAGGGCCCCTCTTTGTGTCCATGGCCTGTGCCTTGCACTGGGTTTCTCCCTGCTGAAATTCCATATTGAACTGCTTTTCTCCCACACTAAAGATGCCTCCACTTTGAAGCCTGGTTCTTCTTTGAGTGCCAAACACCTCCTTTAAATAGACATTACACAAGTGATGAACTGACCTTTATTTCGCTGGGAAATAAAGCTCTGTTTGTATCCTCAGCCCTGTGCCTGTGACTGGCTTTCTGCCTGTTAAATTTCTCTATGGGTCAGGCTTTCTTGCAGACTATAGATGCCACCAGGGCGAAGCCTGCCTATTCTTTGAGTGCCAAAAGCCTCCTCTAAATAGACATTACAAAAGTGATGGAGTCTGCTTTATTGTACAGAAAAACCAGCCCCTGTTTTTTGCCCAAGGCCCCAGAACAGAGATTTGGATTCTGCCTGTTCAATTTGCCTATGCTTCAGGATTTCTCCCAGACTAAGGATACCACCGCTTAGAAGCCTGGTTACAAGTGGGTTTACAAACACTTCCTCCAAAAGTTATTAGGAAACTGGGAGGGTGTGTTTCTTTTCATAGGGAAAAGGGCCCCTCTTTGTGTCCATGGCCTGTGCCTTGCACTGGGTTTCTCCCTGCTGAAATTCCATATTGAACTGCTTTTCTCCCACACTAAAGATGCCTCCACTTTGAAGCCTGCTTCTTCTTTGAGTGCCAAACACCTCCTTTAAATAGACATTACACAAGTGATGAAGTGACCTTCATTTCGCTGGGAAATAAAGCTCTGTTTGTATCCTCAGCCCTGTGCCTGTGACTGGCTTTCTGCCTGTTAAATTTCTCTATGGGTCAGGCTTTCTTGCAGACTATAGATGCCACCAGGGCGAAGCCTGCCTATTCTTTGAGTGCCAAAAGCCTCCTCTAAATAGACATTACAAAAGTGATGGAGTCTGCTTTATTGTACAGAAAAACCAGCCCCTGTTTTTTGCCCAAGGCCCCAGAACAGAGATTTGGATTCTGCCTGTTCAATTTGCCTATGCTTCAGGATTTCTCCCAGACTAAGGATACCACCGCTTAGAAGCCTGGTTACAAGTGGGTTTACAAACACTTCCTCCAAAAGTTATTAGGAAACTGGGAGGGTGTGTTTCTTTTCATAGGGAAAAGGGCCCCTCTTTGTGTCCATGGCCTGTGCCTTGCACTGGGTTTCTCCCTGCTGAAATTCCATATTGAACTGCTTTTCTCCCAAACTAAAGATGCCTCCGCTTTGAAGTCTGGTTCGATTTTGAGTGACAAACACCTCCTTTAAATAGACATTACACAAGTGATGAAGTGACCTTCATTTCGCTGGGAAATAAAGCTCTGTTTGTATCCTCAGCCCTGTGCCTGTGACTGGCTTTCTGCCTGTTAAATTTCTCTATGGGTCAGGCTTTCTTGCAGACTATAGATGCCACCAGGGCGAAGCCTGCCTATTCTTTGAGTGCCAAAAGCCTCCTCTAAATAGACATTACAAAAGTGATGGAGTCTGCTTTATTGTACAGAAAAACCAGCCCCTGTTTTTTGCCCAAGGCCCCAGAACAGAGATTTGGATTCTGCCTGTTCAATTTGCCTATGCTTCAGGATTTCTCCCAGACTAAGGATACCACCGCTTAGAAGCCTGGTTACAAGTGGGTTTACAAACACTTCCTCCAAAAGTTATTAGGAAACTGGGAGGGTGTGTTTCTTTTCATAGGGAAAAGGGCCCCTCTTTGTGTCCATGGCCTGTGCCTTGCACTGGGTTTCTCCCTGCTGAAATTCCATATTGAACTGCTTTTCTCCCACACTAAAGATGCCTCCACTTTGAAGCCTGGTTGTTCTTTGAGTGCCAAACACCTCCTTTAAATAGACATTACACAAGTGATGAACTGACCTTCATTTCGCTGGGAAATAAAGCTCTGTTTGTATCCTCAGCCCTGTGCCTGTGACTGGCTTTCTGCCTGTTAAATTTCTCTATGGGTCAGGCTTTCTTGCAGACTATAGATGCCACCAGGGCGAAGCCTGCCTATTCTTTGAGTGCCAAAAGCCTCCTCTAAATAGACATTACAAAAGTGATGGAGTCTGCTTTATTGTACAGAAAAACCAGCCCCTGTTTTTTGCCCAAGGCCCCAGAACAGAGATTTGGATTCTGCCTGTTCAATTTGCCTATGCTTCAGGATTTCTCCCAGACTAAGGATACCACCGCTTAGAAGCCTGGTTACAAGTGGGTTTACAAACACTTCCTCCAAAAGTTATTAGGAAACTGGGAGGGTGTGTTTCTTTTCATAGGGAAAAGGGCCCCTCTTTGTGTCCATGGCCTGTGCCTTGCACTGGGTTTCTCCCTGCTGAAATTCCATATTGAACTGCTTTTCTCCCCGACTAAAGATGCCTCCACTTTGAAGCCTGGTTCGACTTTGAGTGCCAAACACCTCCTTTAAATAGACATTACACAAGTGATGAACTGACCTTTATTTCGCTGGGAAATAAAGCTCTGTTTGTATCCTCAGCCCTGTGCCTGTGACTGGCTTTCTGCCTGTTTAATTTCTCTATGGGTCAGGCTTTCTTGCAGACTATAGATGCCACCAGGGCGAAGCCTGCCTATTCTTTGAGTGCCAAAAGCCTCCTCTAAATAGACATTACAAAAGTGATGGAGTCTGCTTTATTGTACAGAAAAACCAGCCCCTGATTTTTGCCCAAGGCCCCAGAACAGAGATTTGGATTCTGCCTGTTCAATTTGCCTATGCTTCAGGATTTCTCCCAGACTAAGGATACCACCGCTTAGAAGCCTGGTTACAAGTGGGTTTACAAACACTTCCTCCAAAAGTTATTAGGAAACTGGGAGGGTGTGTTTCTTTTCATAGGGAAAAGGGCCCCTCTTTGTGTCCATGGCCTGTGCCTTGCACTGGGTTTCTCCCTGCTGAAATTCCATATTGAACTGCTTTTCTCCCCGACTAAAGATGCCTCCACTTTGAAGCCTACTTCTTCTTTGAGTGCAAAACACCTCCTTTAAATAGACATTACACAAGTGATGAACTCACCTTTATTTCGCTGGGAAATAAAGCTCTGTTTGTATCCTCAGCCCTGTGCCTGTGACTGGCTTTCTGCCTGTTAAATTTCTCTATGGGTCAGGCTTTCTTGCAGACTGTAGATGCCACCAGGGCGAAGCCTGCCTATTCTTTGAGTGCCAAAAGCCTCCTCTAAATAGACATTACAAAAGTGATGGAGTCTGCTTTATTGTACAGAAAAACCAGTCCCTGTTTTTTGCCCAAGGCCCCAGAACAGAGATTTGGATTCTGCCTGTTCAATTTGCCTATGCTTCAGGATTTCTCCCAGACTAGGATACCACCGCTTAGAAGCCTGGTTACAAGTGGGTTTACAAACACTTCCTCCAAAAGTTATTAGGAAACTGGGAGGGTGTGTTTCTTTTCATAGGGAAAAGGGCCCCTCTTTGTGTCCATGGCCTGTGCCTTGCACTGGGTTTCTCCCTGCTGAAATTCCATATTGAACTGCTTTTCTCCCACACTAAAGATGCCTCCACTTTGAAGCCTGCTTTTTTCTTTGAGTGCCAAACACCTCCTTTAAATAGACATTACACAAGTGATGAAGTGACCTTCATTTCGCTGGGAAATAAAGCTCTGTTTGTATCCTCAGCCCTGTGCCTGTGACTGGCTTTCTGCCTGTTAATTTCTCTATGGGTCAGGCTTTCTTGCAGACTATAGATGCCACCAGGGCGAAGCCTGCCTATTCTTTGAGTGCCAAAAGCCTCCTCTAAATAGACATTACAAAAGTGATGGAGTCTGCTTTATTGTACAGAAAAACCAGCCCCTGTTTTTTGCCCAAGGCCCCAGAACAGAGATTTGGATTCTGCCTGTTCAATTTGCCTATGCTTCAGGATTTCTCCAGACTAAGGATACCACTGCTTAGAAGCCTGGTTACAAGTGGGTTTACAAACACTTCCTCCGAAAGTTATTAGGAAACTGGGAGGGTGTGTTTCTTTTCATAGGGAAAAGGGCCCCTCTTTGTGTCCATGGCCTGTGCCTTGCACTGGGTTTCTCCCTGCTGAAATTCCATATTGAACTGCTTTTCTCCCAAACTAAAGATGTCTCCGCTTTGAAGTCTGGTTCGATTTTGAGTGACAAACACCTCCTTTAAATAGACATTACACAAGTGATGAAGTGACCTTGATTTCGCTGGGAAATAAAGCTCTGTTTGTATCCTGGGCCCTGTGCCTGTGACTGGCTTTCTGCCTGTTAAATTTCTCTATGGGTCAGGCTTTCTTGCAGACTGTAGATGCCACCAGGGCGAAGCCTGCCTATTCTTTGAGTGCCAAAAGCCTCCTCTAAATAGACATTACAAAAGTGATGGAGTCTGCTTTATTGTACAGAAAAACCAGCCCCTGTTTTTTGCCCAAGGCCCCAGAACAGAGATTTGGATTCTGCCTGTTCAATTTGCCTATGCTTCAGGATTTCTCCCAGACTAAGGATACCACCGCTTAGAAGCCTGGTTTCAAGTGGGTTTACAAACACTTCCTCCAAAAGTTATTAGGAAACTGGGAGGGTGTGTTTCTTTTCATAGGGAAAAGGGCCCCTCTTTGTGTCCATGGCCTGTGCCTTGCACTGGGTTTCTCCCTGCTGAAATTCCATATTGAACTGCTTTTCTCCCACACTAAAGATGCCTCCACTTTGAAGCCTACTTTTTCTTTGAGTGCAAAACACCTCCTTTAAATAGACATTACACAAGTGATGAAGTGACCTTTATTTCGCTGGGAAATAAAGCTCTGTTTGTATCCTCAGCCCTGTGCCTGTGACTGGCTTTCTGCCTGTTAAATTTCTCTATGGGTTAGGCTTTCTTGCAGACTGTAGATGCCACCAGGGCGAAGCCTGCCTATTCTTTGAGTGCCAAAAGCCTCCTCTAAATAGACATTACAAAAGTGATGGAGTCTGCTTTATTGTACAGAAAAACCAGCCCCTGTTTTTTTGCCCAAGGCCCCAGAACAGAGATTTGGATTCTGCCTGTTCAATTTGCCTATGCTTCAGGATTTCTCCCAGACTAAGGATACCACCGCTTAGAAGCCTGGTTACAAGTGGGTTTACAAACACTTCCTCCAAAAGTTATTAGGAAACTGGGAGGGTGTGTTTCTTTTCATAGGGAAAAGGGCCCCTCTTTGTGTCCATGGCCTGTGCCTTGCACTGGGTTTCTCCCTGCTGAAATTCCATATTGAACTGCTTTTCTCCCACACTAAAGATGCCTCCACTTTGAAGCCTACTTCTTCTTTGAGTGCAAAACACCTCCTTTAAATAGACATTACACAAGTGATGAACTGACCTTCTTTTCGCTGGGAAATAAAGCTCTGTTTGTATCCTCAGCCCTGTGCCTGTGACTGGCTTTCTGCCTGTTTAATTTCTCTATGGGTCAGGCTTTCTTGCAGACTATAGATGCCACCAGGGCGAAGCCTGCCTATTCTTTGAGTGCCAAAAGCCTCCTCTAAATAGACATTACAAAAGTGATGGAGTCTGCTTTATTGTACAGAAAAACCAGCCCCTGATTTTTGCCCAAGGCCCCAGAACAGAGATTTGGATTCTGCCTGTTCAATTTGCCTATGCTTCAGGATTTCTCCCAGACTAAGGATACTGTGGGCTTCATTGAAGCCACAGGCTGAAAATTGCAAGGGCCTGAGGCCTTTTTCTCCTTTCTCATGCTAAGGAGAATTTCTCTCGGGTCTGCTGCAGTTTGCCTGTTCCTCCCTGGATCTTCCCAAGGTGATAAACCTCGGGAAAAACAGGAAGGAATTCATAACAAGATTAAGCACCTGCTGTTTTCAGAAAGTAAGGAAAAACAGTTCTCACGATCCGTGAGAACGTTCTGTTTTCTTCTACTATCCAATGGACGGCCGTTCCTCTCTTCTTCAGCGATCCACACTATAAAAGTGGTTCGCCTTCACAATAAAGTTGCTTCTCTTTGCTGCTAGCTGGAGGAGTCATTGTCGTTATTCTCCGCGACCGTATCGCGAATAGCGACAATTGGAGGTTCCACCGAGATCGTCCTTCACGGGAGCCGAGACCGTCTTTCGCCAGGACAGCGCGAACTGGGACCGCGGAGCCCCGCAGCCCCGCGGAGCGGAGCAACCCCGGACTGCGAGCGCCCTAGCGACCGCTCCTCTTTCCGCGGAGAGAAGGTACTTTGTTTCTCCCCCCCTCCCTCCTCCAAACTAGCGGCTAGGCGAAAAGTTCTAAAATGGGGAACAATCTATCCAAACAAGAGGAGATTATTATCTCATTATGGAGGGATGTTCTAGAGGACTTAGACATCCAAATCCCAGATAAAGATTTGATTGCCTTGCTAGCTTGGGCAAAGGAGCGCGGTTTTTCAGAGGAGGAAGGAGAAGTTTTTTCAATGGACGTTTGGAAAGAGCTGGGGAATCTGTTGTGTGCAGCTCTCCACTAAAGGAGATGTTTCAGTGTGCCCGCTGCTTACTACCTGGGGGACTATTCATCAGAGTTTTGTGGAGGATGAGGCGAGATTTGAACGGAGCGAGGGCGAGTCCGATGACTGCTCCGAGAACCCCCCGAAGTCAGGACAGCCCCTCCCGCTCGCACCCCAAGATAGCGCGGCGTCCTTTCCCCGGAGGGCGGTAACGGCAGAGACAGTGCAAATGCCAGCTATTACACTGGAGGTAGTGGAGCAAGTCACGTTCGCGATCGCGACGGCCATCTGGGAGGCGTTTGTGCCCTATGTCACCATCCCCGATTAACCACGGCGCATCGCGAATGGCCCGGCAGCGAGAATGGGTCCCGGGCTGCCGGCGGGCCCCCCCCCAGACCAAAGACGGCAGGGGCAGCCGGCCGCAGGGGCGGGGCTATCGCTACCCCCTGCGCGACGCTTGACGTCACGGCCCACGATCCCGGAAGCTTCGGGTCCCCCCACCAACCCTCCCGGGACGCCGCCGGGATCCTCCTCGTCTCTAGGGGCGTGTCCTGCCGCGCGGGCCCCAAACAAGGTCGCCGCTCCTGCCTCCGCGGCCGGCCCTGTCTCAACGGGATCGGAGACCGCCGCGACATCCTCCGTGGGGCAGGAGTCGCCGCCTTCGTCATCCCACTCCAGCGCCACAGACGCCGACGAACCACAACACCCCCGCCGGAGGCGTGGTGTCCCTTCACATCCCCGCCGGAGGCGTGGTGTCCCTTCGGCCAGCAATCGCGGCAGAAACCCCCGCGTAACTTGGGAGGCTGTCAGGTTGCGGGCATTGCAAAACGGGGATTGGGACCTCTTAGAGAAGGTGGGAATGCCAACAAAAGGAGTTTTCCAGATGGAGGGAAGCGTCCAGGGTGACCCCGCGGGGCCCTACCCGGCCCCTGGGGATGACCTGTCGCAAAGCAGTGATGGGGACACCCGGGGGACGGAAGGGGCTCAGGCTTTTCCCGTCTTCAAAGGGGCACAAGGTCAACTCGACCGGCATGACCCAATTGCTTGGCGTGTTGTCCAAGATATACAAGATAAGGTAGCACGCTTTGGACTCGGTTCCACCCAGGTCATGCAGATTCTTAGAGTATTAAATACAGACCTGTTAGCACCTTATGATATAAGGCATATAGCACAGGTGCTATTTCAGCCAGTGCAGTTCAGAGTGTTTGAGGACACCTGGGCGCAAATGGCTGATAGGGCTGCTGCAGACAATATGGGGCTGCCCCAGGATGACCCTAGGTATGCAATAGGCCGAGAGGTTTTGATGGGTACGTTTCGTTTCTCTAACCCTGACCTCCAAGCATCTTGGCCCCCTCCCGTTCTTGAGCAATGCCAAAAAATAGGGTTCGCAGCAATTATAAAAACAATAGAAGCTGCAGCTCCTAAAACAAAATATGTGAAGATTACTCAGGGTCCTAACGAACCATTCCTACAATTTGTAGAAAAGGTGGCTGCAGCCCTAGAGAAACAGGTCGAAGATGATGCTCTCAGGCAGATGTTGTGTAAACAGCTAGCCAAAGATAATGCCAATGCTGACTGTGCAAAAATTATACAGTCTCTACCAGGAGATCCCTCACTAACTGACATGATACAGGCATGTTCAAAAGTGGGGACTATAGATCATCAGATCTCTGCCCTGGCAGCTGCCATGTGGCAGCATCAAAAGATGTCAGGAGGTGGATATTATAAACAGGGAAAACCTAAAGGCAAGAAGCCTACCTTTTTGTGTGCCAAGTGCAAAAAGCCAGGACACTATGCAAACCAATGCAGATCAAAAAACCCTCCTCCTGGCCAGGGAAACGGGCAGGGGAGCGCTTGGGGGTACAGCGCTCAGATAAAAACAGTACCCCAGGCTTCCTCAGCCAGCACTCAGCCAGCACCCGGGGGTCAGCCGGAGTGGATGTATACACCGCAGCCACAGTCATCTTAGACTCGACTGGTGTACACAAGATCCCTCTGGATGCCACTGGACCTTTGGGCAAAGGCCTGAGTGCCCTGCTCATAGGGCGGTCCAGTGCCACCCTCCAGGGAATCTTTGTCCACCCCGGGGTCATTGATGCTGATTTCACAGGTCAAATCTATGCCATGGTTTCTACGCCTTCTCCTCCTGTCACTATCCCAAAGGGTACTCGAATTGCCCAATTGGTGCCTTTCTATTCGTCTGTTCTCAGGGTTGATCAGCGAAATCGCAAAGACGGTTGCTTTGGATCCACAGGACCACCACAGGTTTTCTGGACAATGAATGTCTCGGATCAGCGACCACAAATGATGTGTACTCTGACTCTCTCAGGTGCCAACCCGTCTCAGACTCAACTCAGAGGTTTGCTGGACACTGGGGCGGATGTAACAGTGATCTCACTCTCTGCCTGGCCTCCCACATGGCCTGTGGCCCCTCTGGGTCAGGCCATTGCAGGCTTGGGGGGCACAACACAGACCTTTGTGAGTCAGAGGCCTGTGTTGATCAGAAATATGGAAGGGCAGACAGCCACGGTCCGACCATACATCACTGCAGCCCCTATCAACCTCTGGGGACGAGATGTGTTGGCAGCCTGGGGGGTGCGCATGGAAGCAAATTTTTAATTAGGGTCACTGAAGTGAAGGGCAAGAACTATCCTATGATACCCCTACGGTGGTTGTCTAATACCCCCGTATGGCAAAATCAGTGGCCCTTGCCAAAACAGAAATTAATAGCCCTTCGAGAATTAGTAAAGGAACAATTGCAGCAGGGACACATAGAACCCTCTAGTAGTCCCTGGAATTCTCCAGTTTTTGTTATACAGAAAAAATCAGGTAAATGGAGGTTGTTACAGGATCTCAGGAAAATCAATGCAGTCATGGAGAGCATGGGGGCTTTACAGCCTGGCATGCCCTCACCTACCATGCTCCCTGCTGGATGGGAAATTCTGGTCATTGATCTGAAGGACTGCTTTTTCACAATCCCCTTGTGTCCTGAAGATAGGCCAAAATTCGCTTTCACAGTACCTGCAGTGAACAACTCAGAGCCAGCACAAAGATATCAATGGAAGGTTGCCACAAGGTTGTCGTAATAGCCCAACTATTTGTCAATGGTATGTGGCTAGGGCCTTGTCGGGAGTCCGTGAGCAGTTTCCTGACGCGTACTGCTATCATTATATGGATGACATTTTAGTGGCAGCCCCAACACAGGATGAACTGCTGAGGATAGAACCTCAGCTACTGGCTGCTCTACACTGTTATGGACTGCAAGTGGCTCCTGAAAAGGTCCAGCGGCAGCCTCCTTGGAGGTATCTGGGGGTCAAGATCCTGGATCAAACAATTCAGCATCAAGAGGTGCAATTCATGGATTCTATTAAGACCCTAAATGATGCTCAGAAATTGCTGGGTGTCATTGGCTGGTTGCGTCCTTACTTAGGACTGACAACACAGCAGCTGTCCCCATTGTTTGATATCTTAAAAGGGGACTCCCGGCTGGATTCACCTCGGATGCTGACCCCTGAGGCACGGCAAGCACTGCAACAGGTGCAGCATGCTCTCTCTACTCGACAGGTACATCGAGTTGATCCCTCCATTGATATCACAGTATTCATTATTGTTCCAGATTTACATCCTACAGGTATCATTGGCCAGTGGAATGACGCATGGTCCGACCCCTTGCACATCCTGGAATGGGTCTTTTTGCCACACCAGCTCAAAAAGACGGTAACCACGGTGTTTGAGTTGTTTGCTCGACTAATACTCAAATGCCGACAGCGATGCGTGCAATTGATTGCAGCAGATCCCGCAAGAATTGTAATACCTGTGGAGCGGGACTTCTTTGAGGGAGGTTTTATCAACAGCATCCCCTTGCAAAGTGCATTGCTGGATTTTACAGGGCAAATCACCTATCATTTGCCCAGCCATAAGCTATTACATATGGCAAAGACACTTAGGTTATCTCTAAGACCCAAAAATAGTCGGGGACCAGTGCAAGGCCCCACCGTCTTCACAGATGGATCGGGCAAGACAGGGAAGGCCGTTGTCACCTGGAAGGACGAGTCTGGTTGGCAGTCATTGGAAAGCCATGAGACAGGTTCTGCTCAGATAATCGAATTAAAAGCAGTCACAATGGCATTCCAACGATTTTCCCAGGTACCTTTGAATTTGGTCACTGACTCCGCTTATGTTGCAGACATCACCCAGCGTCTGGATTGCTCGCTCCTGAAGGAGGTCGACAATGCCGACTTGTTCCGGCTGTTGAAGGTCCTGTGGTGCGCAATCCAAGACCGAACTCATCCATATTACGTGCTGCACATACGGAGCCACATGGATCTACCAGGTTCTTTAACAGAGGGTAATGCCAGGGCTGACAGGCTGGCCAACCCTGCGTGGGTGGCACCTCAGCCTGACAAGATCGCACAGGCCCGGGCATCACACGAGTTTTTTCATCAAAATGCACATACCCTGCAAAAACAATTCCATTTAACAGCCAATGAAGCTCGTGACATTGTCACCTCTTGCGATGCTTGTCATGGCCTTGCTGCACCTTTACCTGCAGGGGTGAACCCCAGGGGCCTAAGAGCCCTGCAGCTTTGGCAGACAGATGTTACTCACATCGCTGAATTTGGCAGATTTAAGTATGTGCATGTGTCTGTTGACACCTTTTCTTCTGCCATGTGGGCATCTGCTCACACAGGGGAAAAAGGCCGCGATGTGATTGCTCATTGGAGAAAGGCTTTTGCGACCTTGGGCATACCCTCTGCAGTGAAAACTGACAATGGCCCTGCTTACATCTCTCAAAAGACGAGGCAGTTTCTGCAGATGTGGGGAGTCTCACACAGGCTGGGCACCCCACATTCTCCAACAGGTCAAGCCATTGTCGAACGCGCTCATGGTACTCTGAAACGCGTTCTCGAAAAACAAAAAAGGGGAATGGCTGGTGAAACACCACACAGCCGACTAGAAAAAGCTTTATATACCATCAATCACCTTACTGTGCCACAAGATTCCAATAATCCTGTTATTGTGAATCACTTTACTTCTTTACAGGCTGCAGATGAGATACGCTTGCCCCGAGCGAAGGTGTTCATACGGAACTTGACCACGAACAAGTGGGAAGGCCCGCATGAACTCATCGTTTGGGGCCGTGGGTATGCTTGCGTCTCAACAGATACCGGGGTACGCTGGCTGCCTGCGAGATGTGTCCGCCCTGACCTGCGACATCAGAGACAGAATGCAGCCGAGGCACGGCCTTTGGATGCTGACCAACAGGCCGACCGCCAGCCAGATGGTCCCTCTACAAGTAGAGGATGAACTCTTTTGTTTCTTTGGAACTGTTTTCAGTCTTTGGACATTGTTAGATAAATTTTATATTGGAAATCACGGGTCTGGCGAATGGTGGCGGGTTTCTTTCCTATTGTATTAGAAGTAAGTTGCTGGGAAGCATCAGGTGCGAAGGTTTCCCTGGATGCTTCAAGCGTCCACGGATCTCCAGGGATGTGTTTGCTCCCCTCCGACAAGGATCCTAAGGAGGACAGCAAACACCTCCTTTCTTTCTTTTAAAACTAAAAGGGGGACTTGTGGGCTTCATTGAAGCCACAGGCTGAAAATTGCAAGGGCCTGAGGCCTTTTTCTCCTTTCTCATGCTAAGGAGAATTTCTCTCGGGTCTGCTGCAGTTTGCCTGTTCCTCCCTGGATCTTCCCAAGGTGATAAACCTCGGGAAAAACAGGAAGGAATTCATAACAAGATTAAGCACCTGCTGTTTTCAGAAAGTAAGGAAAAACAGTTCTCACGATCCGTGAGAACGTTCTGTTTTCTTCTACTATCCAATGGACGGCCGTTCCTCTCTTCTTCAGCGATCCACACTATAAAAGTGGTTCGCCTTCACAATAAAGTTGCTTCTCTTTGCTGCTAGCTGGAGGAGTCATTGTCGTTATTCTCCGCGACCGTATCGCGAATAGCGACAGGATACCACCGCTTAGAAGCCTGGTTACAAGTGGGTTTACAAACACTTCCTCCAAAAGTTATTAGGAAACTGGGAGGGTGTGTTTCTTTTCATAGGGAAAAGGGCCCCTCTTTGTGTCCATGGCCTGTGCCTTGCACTGGGTTTCTCCCTGCTGCAATTCCATATTGAACTGCTTTTCTCCCCGACTAAAGATGCCTCCACTTTGAAGCCTACTTCTTCTTTGAGTGCAAAACACCTCCTTTAAATAGACATTACACAAGTGATGAACTCACCTTTATTTCGCTGGGAAATAAAGCTCTGTTTGTATCCTCAGCCCTGTGCCTGTGACTTGCTTTCTGCCTGTTAAATTTCTCCATGGGTTAGGCTTTCTTGCAGACTGTAGATGCCACCAGGGGGAAGCCTGCCTATTCTTTGAGTGCCAAAAGCCTCCTCTAAATAGACATTACAAAAGTGATGGAGTCTGCTTTATTGTACAGAAAAACCAGCCCCCTGTTTTTTGCCCAAGGCCCCAGAACAGAGATTTGGATTCTGCCTGTTCAATTTGCCTATGCTTCAGGATTTCTCCCAGACTTAGGATACCACCGCTTAGAAGCCTGGTTACAAGTGGGTTTACAAACACTTCCTCCAAAAGTTATTAGGAAACTGGGAGGGTGTGTTTCTTTTCATAGGGAAAAGTGCCCCCTTTTGTGTCCATGGCCTGTGCCTTGCACTGGGTTTCTCCCTGCTGAAATTCCATATTGAACTGCTTTTCTCCCACACTAAAGATGCCTCCACTTTGAAGCCTGCTTTTTCTTTGAGTGCCAAAAACCTCCTTTAAATAGACATTACACAAGTGATGAACTGACCTTCATTTCGCTGGGAAATAAAGCTCTGTTTGTATCCTCAGCCCTGTGCCTGTGACTGGCTTTCTGCCTGTTAAATTTCTCTATGGGTCAGGCTTTCTTGCAGACTGTAGATGCCACCAGGGCGAAGCCTGCCTATTCTTTGAGTGCCAAAAGCCTCCTCTAAATAGACATTACAAAAGTGATGGAGTCTGCTTTATTGTACAGAAAAACCAGCCCCTGTTTTTTGCCCAAGGCCCCAGAACAGAGATTTGGATTCTGCCTGTTCAATTTGCCTATGCTTCAGGATTTCTCCCAGACTAAGGATACCACCGCTTAGAAGCCTGGTTTCAAGTGGGTTTACAAACACTTCCTCCAAAAGTTATTAGGAAACTGGGAGGGTGTATTTCTTTTCATAGGGAAAAGGGCCCCTCTTTGTGTCCATGGCATGTGCCTTGCACTGGGTTTCTCCCTGCTGAAATTCCATATTGAACTGCTTTTCTCCCCGACTAAAGATGCCTCCACTTTGAAGCCTACTTCTTCTTTGAGTGCAAAACACCTCCTTTAAATAGACATTACACAAGTGATGAACTGACCTTTATTTCGCTGGGAAATAAAGCTCTGTTTGTATCCTCAGCCCTGTGCCTGTGACTGGCTTTCTGCCTGTTTAATTTCTCTATGGGTCAGGCTTTCTTGCAGACTATAGATGCCACCAGGGCGAAGCCTGCCTATTCTTTGAGTGCCAAAAGCCTCCTCTAAATAGACATTACAAAAGTGATGGAGTCTGCTTTATTGTACAGAAAAACCAGCCCCTGATTTTTGCCCAAGGCCCCAGAACAGAGATTTGGATTCTGCCTGTTCAATTTGCCTATGCTTCAGGATTTCTCCCAGACTAAGGATACCACCGCTTAGAAGCCTGGTTACAAGTGGGTTTACAAACACTTCCTCCAAAAGTTATTAGGAAACTGGGAGGGTGTGTTTCTTTTCATAGGGAAAAGGGCCCCTCTTTGTGTCCATGGCCTGTGCCTTGCACTGGGTTTCTCCCTGCTGCAATTCCATATTGAACTGCTTTTCTCCCCGACTAAAGATGCCTCCACTTTGAAGCCTACTTCTTCTTTAAGTGCAAAACACCTCCTTTAAATAGACATTACACAAGTGATGAACTCACCTTTATTTCGCTGGGAAATAAAGCTCTGTTTGTATCCTCAGCCCTGTGCCTGTGACTTGCTTTCTGCCTGTTAAATTTCTCCATGGGTTAGGCTTTCTTGCAGACTGTAGATGCCACCAGGGCGAAGCCTGCCTATTCTTTGAGTGCCAAAAGCCTCCTCTAAATAGACATTACAAAAGTGATGGAGTCTGCTTTATTGTACAGAAAAACCAGTCCCTGTTTTTTGCCCAAGGCCCCAGAACAGAGATTTGGATTCTGCCTGTTCAATTTGCCTATGCTTCAGGATTTCTCCCAGACTTAGGATACCACCGCTTAGAAGCCTGGTTACAAGTGGGTTTACAAACACTTCCTCCAAAAGTTATTAGGAAACTGGGAGGGTGTGTTTCTTTTCATAGGGAAAAGGGCCCCTCTTTGTGTCCATGGCCTGTGCCTTGCACTGGGTTTCTCCCTGCTGAAATTCCATATTGAACTGCTTTTCTCCCACACTAAAGATGCCTCCACTTTGAAGCCTGCTTTTTCTTTGAGTGCCAAACACCTCCTTTAAATAGACATTACACAAGTGATGAAGTGACCTTCATTTCGCTGGGAAATAAAGCTCTGTTTGTATCCTCAGCCCTGTGCCTGTGACTGGCTTTCTGCCTGTTTAATTTCTCTATGGGTCAGGCTTTCTTGCAGACTATAGATGCCACCAGGGCGAAGCCTGCCTATTCTTTGAGTGCCAAAAGCCTCCTCTAAATAGACATTACAAAAGTGATGGAGTCTGCTTTATTGTACAGAAAAACCAGCCCCTGTTTTTTGCCCAAGGCCCCAGAACAGAGATTTGGATTCTGCCTGTTCAATTTGCCTATGCTTCAGGATTTCTCCAAGACTAAGGATACCACTGCTTAGAAGCCTGGTTACAAGTGGGTTTACAAACACTTCCTCCAAAAGTTATTAGGAAACTGGGAGGGTGTGTTTCTTTTCATAGGGAAAAGGGCCCCTCTTTGTGTCCATGGCCTGTGCCTTGCACTGGGTTTCTCCCTGCTGAAATTCCATATTGAACTGCTTTTCTCCCACACTAAAGATGTCTCCGCTTTGAAGTCTGGTTCGATTTTGAGTGACAAACACCTCCTTTAAATAGACATTACACAAGTGATGAAGTGACCTTGATTTCGCTGGGAAATAAAGCTCTGTTTGTATCCTGGGCCCTGTGCCTGTGACTGGCTTTCTGCCTGTTAAATTTCTCTATGGGTCAGGCTTTCTTGCAGACTGTAGATGCCACCAGGGCGAAGCCTGCCTATTCTTTGAGTGCCAAAAGCCTCCTCTAAATAGACATTACAAAAGTGATGGAGTCTGCTTTATTGTACAGAAAAACCAGCCCCTGTTTTTTGCCCAAGGCCCCAGAACAGAGATTTGGATTCTGCCTGTTCAATTTGCCTATGCTTCAGGATTTCTCCCAGACTAAGGATACCACCGCTTAGAAGCCTGGTTTCAAGTGGGTTTACAAACACTTCCTCCAAAAGTTATTAGGAAACTGGGAAGGTGTGTTTCTTTTCATAGGGAAAAGGGCCCCTCTTTGTGTCCATGGCCTGTGCCTTGCACTGGGTTTCTCCCTGCTGAAATTCCATATTGAACTGCTTTTCTCCCACACTAAAGATGCCTCCACTTTGAAGCCTACTTTTTCTTTGAGTGCAAAACACCTCCTTTAAATAGACATTACACAAGTGATGAAGTGACCTTGATTTCGCTGGGAAATAAAGCTCTGTTTGTATCCTCAGCCCTGTGCCTGTGACTGGCTTTCTGCCTGTTAAATTTCTCTATGGGTTAGGCTTTCTTGCAGACTGTAGATGCCACCAGGGGGAAGCCTGCCTATTCTTTGAGTGCCAAAAGCCTCCTCTAAATAGACATTACAAAAGTGATGGAGTCTGCTTTATTGTACAGAAAAACCAGCCCCTGTTTTTTGCCCAAGGCCCCAGAACAGAGATTTGGATTCTGCCTGTTCAATTTGCCTATGCTTCAGGATTTCTCCCAGACTTAGGATACCACCGCTTAGAAGCCTGGTTACAAGTGGGTTTACAAACACTTCCTCCAAAAGTTATTAGGAAACTGGGAGGGTGTGTTTCTTTTCATAGGGAAAAGGGCCCCTCTTTGTGTCCATGGCCTGTGCCTTGCACTGGGTTTCTCCCTGCTGAAATTCCATATTGAACTGCTTTTCTCCCACACTAAAGATGCCTCCACTTTGAAGCCTACTTCTTCTTTGAGTGCAAAACACCTCCTTTAAATAGACATTACACAAGTGATGAACTGACCTTTATTTCGCTGGGAAATAAAGCTCTGTTTGTATCCTCAGCCCTGTGCCTGTGACTGGCTTTCTGCCTGTTTAATTTCTCTATGGGTCAGGCTTTCTTGCAGACTATAGATGCCACCAGGGCGAAGCCTGCCTATTCTTTGAGTGCCAAAAGCCTCCTCTAAATAGACATTACAAAAGTGATGGAGTCTGCTTTATTGTACAGAAAAACCAGCCCCTGATTTTTGCCCAAGGCCCCAGAACAGAGATTTGGATTCTGCCTGTTCAATTTGCCTATGCTTCAGGATTTCTCCCAGACTAAGGATACTGTGGGCTTCATTGAAGCCACAGGCTGAAAATTGCAAGGGCCTGAGGCCTTTTTCTCCTTTCTCATGCTAAGGAGAATTTCTCTCGGGTCTGCTGCAGTTTGCCTGTTCCTCCCTGGATCTTCCCAAGGTGATAAACCTCGGGAAAAACAGGAAGGAATTCATAACAAGATTAAGCACCTGCTGTTTTCAGAAAGTAAGGAAAAACAGTTCTCACGATCCGTGAGAACGTTCTGTTTTCTTCTACTATCCAATGGACGGCCGTTCCTCTCTTCTTCAGCGATCCACACTATAAAAGTGGTTCGCCTTCACAATAAAGTTGCTTCTCTTTGCTGCTAGCTGGAGGAGTCATTGTCGTTATTCTCCGCGACCGTATCGCGAATAGCGACAATTGGAGGTTCCACCGAGATCGTCCTTCACGGGAGCCGAGACCGTCTTTCGCCAGGACAGCGCGAACTGGGACCGCGGAGCCCCGCAGCCCCGCGGAGCGGAGCAACCCCGGACTGCGAGCGCCCTAGCGACCGCTCCTCTTTCCGCGGAGAGAAGGTACTTTGTTTCTCCCCCCCTCCCTCCTCCAAACTAGCGGCTAGGCGAAAAGTTCTAAAATGGGGAACAATCTATCCAAACAAGAGGAGATTATTATCTCATTATGGAGGGATGTTCTAGAGGACTTAGACATCCAAATCCCAGATAAAGATTTGATTGCCTTGCTAGCTTGGGCAAAGGAGCGCGGTTTTTCAGAGGAGGAAGGAGAAGTTTTTTCAATGGACGTTTGGAAAGAGCTGGGGAATCTGTTGTGTGCAGCTCTCCACAAAGGAGATGTTTCAGTGTGCCCGCTGCTTACTACCTGGGGGACTATTCATCAGAGTTTTGTGGAGGATGAGGCGAGATTTGAACGGAGCGAGGGCGAGTCCGATGACTGCTCCGAGAACCCCCCGAAGTCAGGACAGCCCCTCCCGCTCGCACCCCAAGATAGCGCGGCGTCCTTTCCCCGGAGGGCGGTAACGGCAGAGACAGTGCAAATGCCAGCTATTACACTGGAGGTAGTGGAGCAAGTCACGTTCGCGATCGCGACGGCCATCTGGGAGGCGTTTGTGCCCTATGTCACCATCCCCGATGAACCACGGCGCATCGCGAATGGCCCGGCAGCGAGAATGGGTCCCGGGCTGCCGGCGGGCCCCCCCCCAGACCAAAGACGGCAGGGGCAGCCGGCCGCAGGGGCGGGGCTATCGCTACCCCCTGCGCGACGCTTGACGTCACGGCCCACGATCCCGGAAGCTTCGGGTCCCCCCACCAACCCTCCCGGGACGCCGCCGGGATCCTCCTCGTCTCTAGGGGCGTGTCCTGCCGCGCGGGCCCCAAACAAGGTCGCCGCTCCTGCCTCCGCGGCCGGCCCTGTCTCAACGGGATCGGAGACCGCCGCGACATCCTCCGTGGGGCAGGAGTCGCCGCCTTCGTCATCCCACTCCAGCGCCACAGACGCCGACGAACCACAACACCCCCGCCGGAGGCGTGGTGTCCCTTCACATCCCCGCCGGAGGCGTGGTGTCCCTTCGGCCAGCAATCGCGGCAGAAACCCCCGCGTAACTTTGGAGGCTGTCAGGTTGCGGGCATTGCAAAACGGGGATTGGGACCTCTTAGAGAAGGTGGGAATGCCAACAAAAGGAGTTTTCCAGATGGAGGGAAGCGTCCAGGGTGACCCCGCGGGGCCCTACCCGGCCCCTGGGGATGACCTGTCGCAAAGCAGTGATGGGGACACCCGGGGGACGGAAGGGGCTCAGGCTTTTCCCGTCTTCAAAGGGGCACAAGGTCAACTCGACCGGCATGACCCAATTGCTTGGCGTGTTGTCCAAGATATACAAGATAAGGTAGCACGCTTTGGACTCGGTTCCACCCAGGTCATGCAGATTCTTAGAGTATTAAATACAGACCTGTTAGCACCTTATGATATAAGGCATATAGCACAGGTGCTATTTCAGCCAGTGCAGTTCAGAGTGTTTGAGGACACCTGGGCGCAAATGGCTGATAGGGCTGCTGCAGACAATATGGGGCTGCCCCAGGATGACCCTAGGTATGCAATAGGCCGAGAGGTTTTGATGGGTACGTTTCGTTTCTCTAACCCTGACCTCCAAGCATCTTGGCCCCCTCCCGTTCTTGAGCAATGCCAAAAAATAGGGTTCGCAGCAATTATAAAAACAATAGAAGCTGCAGCTCCTAAAACAAAATATGTGAAGATTACTCAGGGTCCTAACGAACCATTCCTACAATTTGTAGAAAAGGTGGCTGCAGCCCTAGAGAAACAGGTCGAAGATGATGCTCTCAGGCAGATGTTGTGTAAACAGCTAGCCAAAGATAATGCCAATGCTGACTGTGCAAAAATTATACAGTCTCTACCAGGAGATCCCTCACTAACTGACATGATACAGGCATGTTCAAAAGTGGGGACTATAGATCATCAGATCTCTGCCCTGGCAGCTGCCATGTGGCAGCATCAAAAGATGTCAGGAGGTGGATATTATAAACAGGGAAAACCTAAAGGCAAGAAGCCTACCTTTTTGTGTGCCAAGTGCAAAAAGCCAGGACACTATGCAAACCAATGCAGATCAAAAAACCCTCCTCCTGGCCAGGGAAACGGGCAGGGGAGCGCTTGGGGGTACAGCGCTCAGATAAAAACAGTACCCCAGGCTTCCTCAGCCAGCACTCAGCCAGCACCCGGGGGTCAGCCGGAGTGGATGTATACACCGCAGCCACAGTCATCTTAGACTCGACTGGTGTACACAAGATCCCTCTGGATGCCACTGGACCTTTGGGCAAAGGCCTGAGTGCCCTGCTCATAGGGCGGTCCAGTGCCACCCTCCAGGGAATCTTTGTCCACCCCGGGGTCATTGATGCTGATTTCACAGGTCAAATCTATGCCATGGTTTCTACGCCTTCTCCTCCTGTCACTATCCCAAAGGGTACTCGAATTGCCCAATTGGTGCCTTTCTATTCGTCTGTTCTCAGGGTTGATCAGCGAAATCGCAAAGACGGTTGCTTTGGATCCACAGGACCACCACAGGTTTTCTGGACAATGAATGTCTCGGATCAGCGACCACAAATGATGTGTACTCTGACTCTCTCAGGTGCCAACCCGTCTCAGACTCAACTCAGAGGTTTGCTGGACACTGGGGCGGATGTAACAGTGATCTCACTCTCTGCCTGGCCTCCCACATGGCCTGTGGCCCCTCTGGGTCAGGCCATTGCAGGCTTGGGGGGCACAACACAGACCTTTGTGAGTCAGAGGCCTGTGTTGATCAGAAATATGGAAGGGCAGACAGCCACGGTCCGACCATACATCACTGCAGCCCCTATCAACCTCTGGGGACGAGATGTGTTGGCAGCCTGGGGGGTGCGCATGGAAGCAAATTTTTAATTAGGGTCACTGAAGTGAAGGGCAAGAACTATCCTATGATACCCCTACGGTGGTTGTCTAATACCCCCGTATGGCAAAATCAGTGGCCCTTGCCAAAACAGAAATTAATAGCCCTTCGAGAATTAGTAAAGGAACAATTGCAGCAGGGACACATAGAACCCTCTAGTAGTCCCTGGAATTCTCCAGTTTTTGTTATACAGAAAAAATCAGGTAAATGGAGGTTGTTACAGGATCTCAGGAAAATCAATGCAGTCATGGAGAGCATGGGGGCTTTACAGCCTGGCATGCCCTCACCTACCATGCTCCCTGCTGGATGGGAAATTCTGGTCATTGATCTGAAGGACTGCTTTTTCACAATCCCCTTGTGTCCTGAAGATAGGCCAAAATTCGCTTTCACAGTACCTGCAGTGAACAACTCAGAGCCAGCACAAAGATATCAATGGAAGGTTGCCACAAGGTTGTCGTAATAGCCCAACTATTTGTCAATGGTATGTGGCTAGGGCCTTGTCGGGAGTCCGTGAGCAGTTTCCTGACGCGTACTGCTATCATTATATGGATGACATTTTAGTGGCAGCCCCAACACAGGATGAACTGCTGAGGATAGAACCTCAGCTACTGGCTGCTCTACACTGTTATGGACTGCAAGTGGCTCCTGAAAAGGTCCAGCGGCAGCCTCCTTGGAGGTATCTGGGGGTCAAGATCCTGGATCAAACAATTCAGCATCAAGAGGTGCAATTCATGGATTCTATTAAGACCCTAAATGATGCTCAGAAATTGCTGGGTGTCATTGGCTGGTTGCGTCCTTACTTAGGACTGACAACACAGCAGCTGTCCCCATTGTTTGATATCTTAAAAGGGGTCTCCCGGCTGGATTCACCTCGGATGCTGACCCCTGAGGCACGGCAAGCACTGCAACAGGTGCAGCATGCTCTCTCTACTCGACAGGTACATCGAGTTGATCCCTCCATTGATATCACAGTATTCATTATTGTTCCAGATTTACATCCTACAGGTATCATTGGCCAGTGGAATGACGCATGGTCCGACCCCTTGCACATCCTGGAATGGGTCTTTTTGCCACACCAGCTCAAAAAGACGGTAACCACGGTGTTTGAGTTGTTTGCTCGACTAATACTCAAATGCCGACAGCGATGCGTGCAATTGATTGCAGCAGATCCCGCAAGAATTGTAATACCTGTGGAGCGGGACTTCTTTGAGGGAGGTTTTATCAACAGCATCCCCTTGCAAAGTGCATTGCTGGATTTTACAGGGCAAATCACCTATCATTTGCCCAGCCATAAGCTATTACATATGGCAAAGACACTTAGGTTATCTCTAAGACCCAAAAATAGTCGGGGACCAGTGCAAGGCCCCACCGTCTTCACAGATGGATCGGGCAAGACAGGGAAGGCCGTTGTCACCTGGAAGGACGAGTCTGGTTGGCAGTCATTGGAAAGCCATGAGACAGGTTCTGCTCAGATAATCGAATTAAAAGCAGTCACAATGGCATTCCAACGATTTTCCCAGGTACCTTTGAATTTGGTCACTGACTCCGCTTATGTTGCAGACATCACCCAGCGTCTGGATTGCTCGCTCCTGAAGGAGGTCGACAATGCCGACTTGTTCCGGCTGTTGAAGGTCCTGTGGTGCGCAATCCAAGACCGAACTCATCCATATTACGTGCTGCACATACGGAGCCACATGGATCTACCAGGTTCTTTAACAGAGGGTAATGCCAGGGCTGACAGGCTGGCCAACCCTGCGTGGGTGGCACCTCAGCCTGACAAGATCGCACAGGCCCGGGCATCACACGAGTTTTTTCATCAAAATGCACATACCCTGCAAAAACAATTCCATTTAACAGCCAATGAAGCTCGTGACATTGTCACCTCTTGCGATGCTTGTCATGGCCTTGCTGCACCTTTACCTGCAGGGGTGAACCCCAGGGGCCTAAGAGCCCTGCAGCTTTGGCAGACAGATGTTACTCACATCGCTGAATTTGGCAGATTTAAGTATGTGCATGTGTCTGTTGACACCTTTTCTTCTGCCATGTGGGCATCTGCTCACACAGGGGAAAAAGGCCGCGATGTGATTGCTCATTGGAGAAAGGCTTTTGCGACCTTGGGCATACCCTCTGCAGTGAAAACTGACAATGGCCCTGCTTACATCTCTCAAAAGACGAGGCAGTTTCTGCAGATGTGGGGAGTCTCACACAGGCTGGGCACCCCACATTCTCCAACAGGTCAAGCCATTGTCGAACGCGCTCATGGTACTCTGAAACGCGTTCTCGAAAAACAAAAAAGGGGAATGGCTGGTGAAACACCACACAGCCGACTAGAAAAAGCTTTATATACCATCAATCACCTTACTGTGCCACAAGATTCCAATAATCCTGTTATTGTGAATCACTTTACTTCTTTACAGGCTGCAGATGAGATACGCTTGCCCCGAGCGAAGGTGTTCATACGGAACTTGACCACGAACAAGTGGGAAGGCCCGCATGAACTCATCGTTTGGGGCCGTGGGTATGCTTGCGTCTCAACAGATACCGGGGTACGCTGGCTGCCTGCGAGATGTGTCCGCCCTGACCTGCGACATCAGAGACAGAATGCAGCCGAGGCACAGCCTTTGGATGCTGACCAACAGGCCGACCGCCAGCCAGATGGTCCCTCTACAAGCAGAGGATGAACTCTTTTGTTTCTTTGGAACTGTTTTCAGTCTTTGGACATTGTTAGATAAATTTTATATTGGAAATCACGGGTCTGGCGAATGGTGGCGGGTTTCTTTCCTATTGTATTAGAAGTAAGTTGCTGGGAAGCATCAGGTGCGAAGGTTTCCCTGGATGCTTCAAGCGTCCACGGATCTCCAGGGATGTGTTTGCTCCCCTCCGACAAGGATCCTAAGGAGGACAGCAAACACCTCCTTTCTTTCTTTTAAAACTAAAAGGGGGACTTGTGGGCTTCATTGAAGCCACAGGCTGAAAATTGCAAGGGCCTGAGGCCTTTTTCTCCTTTCTCATGCTAAGGAGAATTTCTCTCGGGTCTGCTGCAGTTTGCCTGTTCCTCCCTGGATCTTCCCAAGGTGATAAACCTCGGGAAAAACAGGAAGGAATTCATAACAAGATTAAGCACCTGCTGTTTTCAGAAAGTAAGGAAAAACAGTTCTCACGATCCGTGAGAACGTTCTGTTTTCTTCTACTATCCAATGGACGGCCGTTCCTCTCTTCTTCAGCGATCCACACTATAAAAGTGGTTCGCCTTCACAATAAAGTTGCTTCTCTTTGCTGCTAGCTGGAGGAGTCATTGTCGTTATTCTCCGCGACCGTATCGCGAATAGCGACAGGATACCACCGCTTAGAAGCCTGGTTACAAGTGGGTTTACAAACACTTCCTCCAAAAGTTATTAGGAAACTGGGAGGGTGTGTTTCTTTTCATAGGGAAAAGGGCCCCTCTTTGTGTCCATGGCCTGTGCCTTGCACTGGGTTTCTCCCTGCTGAAATTCCATATTGAACTGCTTTTCTCCCACACTAAAGATGCCTCCACTTTGAAGCCTGGTTCTTCTTTGAGTGCCAAACACCTCCTTTAAATAGACATTACACAAGTGATGAAGTGACCTTCATTTCGCTGGGAAATAAAGCTCTGTTTGTATCCTCAGCCCTGTGCCTGTGACTGGCTTTCTGCCTGTTAAATTTCTCTATGGGTCAGGCTTTCTTGCAGACTATAGATGCCACCAGGGCGAAGCCTGCCTATTCTTTGAGTGCCAAAAGCCTCCTCTAAATAGACATTACAAAAGTGATGGAGTCTGCTTTATTGTACAGAAAAACCAGCCCCTGTTTTTTGCCCAAGGCCCCAGAACAGAGATTTGGATTCTGCCTGTTCAATTTGCCTATGCTTCAGGATTTCTCCCAGACTAAGGATACCACCGCTTAGAAGCCTGGTTACAAGTGGGTTTACAAACACTTCCTCCAAAAGTTATTAGGAAACTGGGAGGGTGTGTTTCTTTTCATAGGGAAAAGGGCCCCTCTTTGTGTCCATGGCCTGTGCCTTGCACTGGGTTTCTCCCTGCTGAAATTCCATATTGAACTGCTTTTCTCCCACACTAAAGATGCCTCCACTTTGAAGCCTGGTTCTTCTTTGAGTGCCAAACACCTCCTTTAAATAGACATTACACAAGTGATGAAGTGACCTTCATTTCGCTGGGAAATAAAGCTCTGTTTGTATCCTCAGGCCCTGTGCCTGTGACTGGCTTTCTGCCTGTTAAATTTCTCTATGGGTCAGGCTTTCTTGCAGACTATAGATGCCACCAGGGCGAAGCCTGCCTATTCTTTGAGTGCCAAAAGCCTCCTCTAAATAGACATTACAAAAGTGATGGAGTCTGCTTTATTGTACAGAAAAACCAGCCCCTGTTTTTTGCCCAAGGCCCCAGAACAGAGATTTGGATTCTGCCTGTTCAATTTGCCTATGCTTCAGGATTTCTCCCAGACTAAGGATACCACCGCTTAGAAGCCTGGTTACAAGTGGGTTTACAAACACTTCCTCCAAAAGTTATTAGGAAACTGGGAGGGTGTGTTCCTTTTCATAGGGAAAAGGGCCCCTCTTTGTGTCCATGGCCTGTGCCTTGCACTGGGTTTCTCCCTGCTGAAATTCCATATTGAACTGCTTTTCTCCCAAACTAAAGTTGCCTTCACTTTGAAGCCTGCTTCTTCTTTGAGTGCCAAACACCTCCTTTAAAAAGACATTACACAAGTGATGAAGTGACCTTCATTTCGCTGGGAAATAAAGCTCTGTTTGTATCCTCAGCCCTGTGCCTGTGACTGGCTTTCTGCCTGTTTAATTTCTCTATGGGTCAGGCTTTCTTGCAGACTATAGATGCCACCAGGGCGAAGCCTGCCTATTCTTTGAGTGCCAAAAGCCTCCTCTAAATAGACATTACAAAAGTGATGGAGTCTGCTTTATTGTACAGAAAAACCAGCCCCTGTTTTTTGCCCAAGGCCCCAGAACAGAGATTTGGATTCTGCCTGTTCAATTTGCCTATGCTTCAGGATTTCTCCCAGACTAAGGATACCACCGCTTAGAAGCCTGGTTACAAGTGGGTTTACAAACACTTCCTCCAAAAGTTATTAGGAAACTGGGAGGGTGTGTTCCTTTTCATAGGGAAAAGGGCCCCTCTTTGTGTCCATGGCCTGTGCCTTGCACTGGGTTTCTCCCTGCTGAAATTCCATATTGAACTGCTTTTCTCCCACACTAAAGATGCCTCCACTTTGAAGCCTGGTTCTTCTTTGAGTGCCAAACACCTCCTTTAAATAGACATTACACAAGTGATGAAGTGACCTTCATTTCGCTGGGAAATAAAGCTCTGTTTGTATCCTCAGCCCTGTGCCTGTGACTGGCTTTCTGCCTGTTTAATTTCTCTATGGGTCAGGCTTTCTTGCAGACTATAGATGCCACCAGGGCGAAGCCTGCCTATTCTTTGAGTGCCAAAAGCCTCCTCTAAATAGACATTACAAAAGTGATGGAGTCTGCTTTATTGTACAGAAAAACCAGCCCCTGTTTTTTGCCCAAGGCCCCAGAACAGAGATTTGGATTCTGCCTGTTCAATTTGCCTATGCTTCAGGATTTCTCCCAGACTAAGGATACCACCGCTTAGAAGCCTGGTTACAAGTGGGTTTACAAACACTTCCTCCAAAAGTTATTAGGAAACTGGGAGGGTGTGTTTCTTTTCATAGGGAAAAGGGCCCCTCTTTGTGTCCATGGCCTGTGCCTTGCACTGGGTTTCTCCCTGCTGAAATTCCATATTGAACTGCTTTTCTCCCACACTAAAGATGCCTCCACTTTGAAGCCTGCTTCTTCTTTGAGTGCCAAACACCTCCTTTAAATAGACATTACACAAGTGATGAAGTGACCTTCATTTCGCTGGGAAATAAAGCTCTGTTTGTATCCTCAGGCCCTGTGCCTGTGACTGGCTTTCTGCCTGTTAAATTTCTCTATGGGTCAGGCTTTCTTGCAGACTATAGATGCCACCAGGGCGAAGCCTGCCTATTCTTTGAGTGCCAAAAGCCTCCTCTAAATAGACATTACAAAAGTGATGGAGTCTGCTTTATTGTACAGAAAAACCAGCCCCTGTTTTTTGCCCAAGGCCCCAGAACAGAGATTTGGATTCTGCCTGTTCAATTTGCCTATGCTTCAGGATTTCTCCCAGACTAAGGATACCACCGCTTAGAAGCCTGGTTACAAGTGGGTTTACAAACACTTCCTCCAAAAGTTATTAGGAAACTGGGAGGGTGTGTTTCTTTTCATAGGGAAAAGGGCCCCTCTTTGTGTCCATGGCCTGTGCCTTGCACTGGGTTTCTCCCTGCTGAAATTCCATATTGAACTGCTTTTCTCCCACACTAAAGATGCCTCCACTTTGAAGCCTGGTTCTTCTTTGAGTGCCAAACACCTCCTTTAAATAGACATTACACAAGTGATGAAGTGACCTTCATTTCGCTGGGAAATAAAGCTCTGTTTGTATCCTCAGCCCTGTGCCTGTGACTGGCTTTCTGCCTGTTAAATTTCTCTATGGGTCAGGCTTTCTTGCAGACTGTAGATGCCACCAGGGCGAAGCCTGCCTATTCTTTGAGTGCCAAAAGCCTCCTCTAAATAGACATTACAAAAGTGATGGAGTCTGCTTTATTGTACAGAAAAACCAGCCCCTGTTTTTTGCCCAAGGCCCCAGAACAGAGATTTGGATTCTGCCTGTTCAATTTGCCTATGCTTCAGGATTTCTCCCAGACTAAGGATACCACCGCTTAGAAGCCTGGTTACAAGTGGGTTTACAAACACTTCCTCCAAAAGTTATTAGGAAACTGGGAGGGTGTGTTTCTTTTCATAGGGAAAAGGGCCCCTCTTTGTGTCCATGGCCTGTGCCTTGCACTGGGTTTCTCCCTGCTGAAATTCCATATTGAACTGCTTTTCTCCCACACTAAAGATGCCTCCACTTTGAAGCCTGGTTCTTCTTTGAGTGCCAAACACCTCCTTTAAATAGACATTACACAAGTGATGAAGTGACCTTCATTTCGCTGGGAAATAAAGCTCTGTTTGTATCCTCAGCCCTGTGCCTGTGACTGGCTTTCTGCCTGTTAAATTTCTCTATGGGTCAGGCTTTCTTGCAGACTATAGATGCCACCAGGGCGAAGCCTGCCTATTCTTTGAGTGCCAAAAGCCTCCTCTAAATAGACATTACAAAAGTGATGGAGTCTGCTTTATTGTACAGAAAAACCAGCCCCTGTTTTTTGCCCAAGGCCCCAGAACAGAGATTTGGATTCTGCCTGTTCAATTTGCCTATGCTTCAGGATTTCTCCCAGACTAAGGATACCACCGCTTAGAAGCCTGGTTACAAGTGGGTTTACAAACACTTCCTCCAAAAGTTATTAGGAAACTGGGAGGGTGTGTTTCTTTTCATAGGGAAAAGGGCCCCTCTTTGTGTCCATGGCCTGTGCCTTGCACTGGGTTTCTCCCTGCTGAAATTCCATATTGAACTGCTTTTCTCCCACACTAAAGATGCCTCCACTTTGAAGCCTGGTTCTTCTTTGAGTGCCAAACACCTCCTTTAAATAGACATTACACAAGTGATGAAGTGACCTTCATTTCGCTGGGAAATAAAGCTCTGTTTGTATCCTGGGCCCTGTGCCTGTGACTGGCTTTCTGCCTGTTAAATTTCTCTATGGGTCAGGCTTTCTTGCAGACTATAGATGCCACCAGGGCGAAGCCTGCCTATTCTTTGAGTGCCAAAAGCCTCCTCTAAATAGACATTACAAAAGTGATGGAGTCTGCTTTATTGTACAGAAAAACCAGCCCCTGTTTTTTGCCCAAGGCCCCAGAACAGAGATTTGGATTCTGCCTGTTCAATTTGCCTATGCTTCAGGATTTCTCCCAGACTAAGGATACGCTAAGGAGAATTTCTCTCGGGTCTGCTGCAGTTTGCCTGTTCCTCCCTGGATCTTCCCAAGGTGATAAACCTCGGGAAAAACAGGAAGGAATTCACAACAAGATTAAGCACCTGCTGTTTTCAGAAAGTAAGGAAAAACAGTTCTCACGATCCGTGAGAACGTTCTGTTTTCTTCTACTATCCAATGGACGGCCGTTCCTCTCTTCTTCAGCGATCCACACTATAAAAGTGGTTCGCCTTCACAATAAAGTGGCTTCTCTTTGCTGCTAGCTGGAGGAGTCATTGTCGTTATTCTCCGCGGCCGTATCGCGAATAGCGACAATTGGAGGTTCCACCGAGATCGTCCTTCACGGGAGCCGAGACCGTCTTTCGCCAGGACAGCGCGAACTGGGACCGCGGAGCCCCGCAGCTGCCGCGGAGCGGAGCAACCCCGGACCGCGAGCGCAGCCGCGGAGCGGAGCCACCCCGGACCGCGAGCGCTGCCGCCGAATCGGAGCCCCGGCAACCCCGGACTGCGAGCGCCCTAGCGACTGTTCCTCTTTCCGCGGAGAGAAGGTACTGTGTTTCTCCCCCCCCTCCCTCCTCCAAACTAGCGGCTAGGCGAAAAGTTCTAAAATGGGGAACAATCTATCCAAACAAGAGGAGATTATTATCTCATTATGGAGGGATGTTCTAGAGGACTTAGACATCCAAATCCCAGATAAAGATTTGATTGCCTTGCTAGCTTGGGCAAAGGAGCGCGGTTTTTCAGAGGAGGAAGGAGAAGTTTTTTCAATGGACGTTTGGAAAGAGCTGGGGAATCTGTTGTGTGCAGCTCTCCATAAAGGAGATGTTTCAGTGTGCCCGCTGCTTACTACCTGGGGGACTATTCATCAGAGTTTTGTGGAGGATGAGGCGAGATTTGAACGGAGCGAGGGCGAGTCCGATGACTGCTCCGAGAACCCCCCGAAGTCAGGACAGCCCCTCCCGCTCGCACCCCAAGATAGCGCGGCGTCCTTTCCCCGGAGGGCGGTAACGGCAGAGACAGTGCAAATGCCAGCTATTACACTGGAGGTAGTGGAGCAAGTCACGTTCGCGATCGCGACGGCCATCTGGGAGGCGTTTGTGCCCTATGTCACCATCCCCGATGAACCGCGGCGCATCGCGAATGGCCCGGCAGCGAGAATGGGTCCCGGGCTGCCGGCGGGCCCCCCCCCAGACCAAAGACGGCAGGGGCAGCCGGCCGCAGGGGCGGGGCTATCGCTACCCCCTGCGCGACGCTTGACGTCACGGCCCACGATCCCGGAAGCTTCGGGTCCCCCCACCAACCCTCCCGGGACGCCGCCGGGATCCTCCTCGTCTCTAGGGGCGTGTCCTGCCGCGCGGGCCCCAAACAAGGTCGCCGCTCCTGCCTCCGCGGCCGGCCCTGTCTCAACGGGATCGGAGACCGCCGCGACATCCTCCGTGGGGCAGGAGTCGCCGCCTTCGTCATCCCACTCCAGCGCCACAGACGCCGACGAACCACAACACCCCCGCCGGAGGCGTGGTGTCCCTTCACATCCCCGCCGAGGCGTGGTGTCCCTTCGGCCAGCAATCGCGGCAGAAACCCCCGCGTAACTTTGGGAGGCTGTCAGGTTGCGGGCATTGCAAAACGGGGATTGGGACCTCTTAGAGAAGGTGGGAATGCCAAGAAAAGGAGTTTTCCAGATGGAGGGAAGCGTCCAGGGGACCCCGCGGGGCCCTACCCGGCCCCGGGGATGACCTGTCGCAAAGCAGTGATGGGGACACCCGGGGGACGGAAGGGGCTCAGGCTTTTCCCGTCTTCAAAGGGGCGCAAGGTCAACTCGACCGGCATGACCCAATTGCTTGGCGTGTTGTCCAAGATATACAAGATAAGGTAGCACGCTTTGGACTCGGTTCCACCCAGGTCATGCAGATTCTTAGAGTATTAAATACAGACCTGTTAGCACCTTATGATATAAGGCATATAGCACAGGTGCTATTTCAGCCAGTGCAGTTCAGAGTGTTTGAGGACACCTGGGCGCAAATGGCTGATAGGGCTGCTGCAGACAATATGGGGCTGCCCCAGGATGACCCTAGGTATGCAATAGGCCGAGAGGTTTTGATGGGTACGTTTCGTTTCTCTAACCCTGACCTCCAAGCATCTTGGCCCCCCTCCCGTTCTTGAGCAATGCCAAAAAATAGGGTTCGCAGCAATTATAAAAACAATAGAAGCTGCAGCTCCTAAAACAAAATATGTGAAGATTACTCAGGGTCCTAACGAACCATTCCTACAATTTGTAGAAAAGGTGGCTGCAGCCCTAGAGAAACAGGTCGAAGATGATGCTCTCAGGCAGATGTTGTGTAAACAGCTAGCCAAAGATAATGCCAATGCTGACTGTGCAAAAATTATACAGTCTCTACCAGGAGATCCCTCACTAACTGACATGATACAGGCATGTTCAAAAGTGGGGACTATAGATCATCAGATCTCTGCCCTGGCAGCTGCCATGTGGCAGCATCAAAAGATGTCAGGAGGTGGATATTATAAACAGGGAAAACCTAAAGGCAAGAAGCAAAACAGCAACAGGCTAAAATGCCTACCTTTTTGTGTGCCAAGTGCAAAAAGCCAGGACACTATGCAAACCAATGCAGATCAAAAAACCCTCCTCCTGGCCAGGGAAACGGGCAGGGGAGCGCTTGGGGGTACAGCGCTCAGATAGAAACAGTACCCCAGGCTTCCTCAGCCAGCACTCAGCCAGCACCCGGGGGTCAGCCGGAGTGGATGTATACACCGCAGCCACAGTCATCTTAGACTCGACTGGTGTACACAAGATCCCTCTGGATGCCACTGGACCTTTGGGCAAAGGCCTGAGTGCCCTGCTCATAGGGCGGTCCAGTGCCACCCTCCAGGGAATCTTTGTCCACCCCGGGGTCATTGATGCTGATTTCACAGGTCAAATCTATGCCATGGTTTCTACGCCTTCTCCTCCTGTCACTATCCCAAAGGGAACTCGAATTGCCCAATTGGTGCCTTTCTATTCGTCTGTTCTCAGGGTTGATCAGCGAAATCGCAAAGACGGTTGCTTTGGATCCACAGGACCACCACAGGTTTTCTGGACAATGAATGTCTCGGATCAGCGACCACAAATGATGTGTACTCTGACTCTCTCAGGTGCCAACCCGTCTCAGACTCAACTCAGAGGTTTGCTGGACACTGGGGCGGATGTAACAGTGATCTCACTCTCTGCCTGGCCTCCCACATGGCCTGTGGCCCCTCTGGGTCAGGCCATTGCAGGCTTGGGGGGCACAACACAGACCTTTGTGAGTCAGAGGCCTGTGTTGATCAGAAATATGGAAGGGCAGACAGCCACGGTCCGACCATACATCACTGCAGCCCCTATCAACCTCTGGGGACGAGATGTGTTGGCAGCCTGGGGGGTGCGCATGGAAGCAAATTTTTAATTAGGGTCACTGAAGTGAAGGGCAAGAACTATCCTATGATACCCCTACGGTGGTTGTCTAATACCCCCGTATGGCAAAATCAGTGGCCCTTGCCAAAACAGAAATTAATAGCCCTTCGAGAATTAGTAAAGGAACAATTGCAGCAGGGACACATAGAACCCTCTAGTAGTCCCTGGAATTCTCCAGTTTTTGTTATACAGAAAAAATCAGGTAAATGGAGGTTGTTACAGGATCTCAGGAAAATCAATGCAGTCATGGAGAGCATGGGGGCTTTACAGCCTGGCATGCCCTCACCTACCATGCTCCCTGCTGGATGGGAAATTCTGGTCATTGATCTGAAGGACTGCTTTTTCACAATCCCCTTGTGTCCTGAAGATAGGCCAAAATTCGCTTTCACAGTACCTGCAGTGAACAACTCAGAGCCAGCACAAAGATATCAATGGAAGGTTTTGCCACAAGGTTGTCGTAATAGCCCAACTATTTGTCAATGGTATGTGGCTAGGGCCTTGTCGGGAGTCCGTGAGCAGTTTCCTGACGCGTACTGCTATCATTATATGGATGACATTTTAGTGGCAGCCCCAACACAGGATGAACTGCTGAGGATAGAACCTCAGCTACTGGCTGCTCTACACTGTTATGGACTGCAAGTGGCTCCTGAAAAGGTCCAGCGGCAGCCTCCTTGGAGGTATCTGGGGGTCAAGATCCTGGATCAAACAATTCAGCATCAAGAGGTGCAATTCATGGATTCTATTAAGACCCTAAATGATGCTCAGAAATTGCTGGGTGTCATTGGCTGGTTGCGTCCTTACTTAGGACTGACAACACAGCAGCTGTCCCCATTGTTTGATATCTTAAAAGGGGACTCCCGGCTGGATTCACCTCGGATGCTGACCCCTGAGGCACGGCAAGCGCTGCAACAGGTGCAGCATGCTCTCTCTACTCGACAGGTACATCGAGTTGATCCCTCCATTGATATCACAGTATTCATTATTGTTCCAGATTTACATCCTACAGGTATCATTGGCCAGTGGAATGACGCATGGTCCGACCCCTTGCACATCCTGGAATGGGTCTTTTTGCCACACCAGCTCAAAAAGACGGTAACCATGGTGTTTGAGTTGTTTGCTCGACTAATACTCAAATGCCGACAGCGATGCGTGCAATTGATTGCAGCAGATCCCGCAAGAATTGTAATACCTGTGGAGCGGGACTTCTTTGAGGGAGGTTTTATCAACAGCATCCCCTTGCAAAGTGCATTGCTGGATTTTACAGGGCAAATCACCTATCATTTGCCCAGCCATAAGCTATTACATATGGCAAAGACACTTAGGTTATCTCTAAGACCCAAAAATAGTCGGGGACCAGTGCAAGGCCCCACCGTCTTCACAGATGGATCGGGCAAGACAGGGAAGGCCGTTGTCACCTGGAAGGACGAGTCTGGTTGGCAGTCATTGGAAAGCCATGAGACAGGTTCTGCTCAGATAATCGAATTAAAAGCAGTCACAATGGCATTCCAACGATTTTCCCAGGTACCTTTGAATTTGGTCACTGACTCCGCTTATGTTGCAGACATCACCCAGCGTCTGGATTGCTCGCTCCTGAAGGAGGTCGACAATGCCGACTTGTTCCGGCTGTTGAAGGTCCTGTGGTGCGCAATCCAAGACCGAACTCATCCATATTACGTGCTGCACATACGGAGCCACATGGATCTACCAGGTTCTTTAACAGAGGGTAATGCCAGGGCTGACAGGCTGGCCAACCCTGCGTGGGTGGCACCTCAGCCTGACAAGATCGCACAGTCCCGGGCATCACACGAGTTTTTTCATCAAAATGCACATACCCTGCAAAAACAATTCCATTTAACAGCCAATGAAGCTCGTGACATTGTCTCCTCTTGCGATGCTTGTCATGGCCTTGCTGCACCTTTACCTGCAGGGGTGAACCCCAGGGGCCTAAGAGCCCTGCAGCTTTGGCAGACAGATGTTACTCACATCGCTGAATTTGGCAGATTTAAGTATGTGCATGTGTCTGTTGACACCTTTTCTTCTGCCATGTGGGCATCTGCTCACACAGGGGAAAAAGGCCGCGATGTGATTGCTCATTGGAGAAAGGCTTTTGCGACCTTGGGCATACCCTCTGCAGTGAAAACTGACAATGGCCCTGCTTACATCTCTCAAAAGACGAGGCAGTTTCTGCAGATGTGGGGAGTCTCACACAGGCTGGGCACCCCACATTCTCCAACAGGTCAAGCCATTGTCGAACGCGCTCATGGTACTCTGAAACGCGTTCTCGAAAAACAAAAAAGGGGAATGGCTGGTGAAACACCACACAGCCGACTAGAAAAAGCTTTATATACCATCAATCACCTCACTGTGCCACAAGATTCCAATAATCCTGTTATTGTGAATCACTTTACTTCTTTACAGGCTGCAGATGAGATACGCTTGCCCCGAGCGAAGGTGTTCATACGGAACTTGACCACGAACAAGTGGGAAGGCCCGCATGAACTCATCGTTTGGGGCCGTGGGTATGCTTGCGTCTCAACAGATACCGGGTGAGGAGTCTGCTTATTGTACCAGAAAAACCAGCCCCTGTTTTTTGCCCAAGGCCCCAGAACAGAGATTTGGATTCTGCCTGTTCAATTTGCCTATGCTTCAGGATTTCTCCCAGACTAAGGATACCACCGCTTAGAAGCCTGGTTACAAGTAGGTTTACAAACACTTCCTCCAAAAAGTTATTAGGAAACTGGGAGGGTGTGTTCCTTTTCATAGGGAAAACGGCCCATCTTTGTGTCCATGGCTTGTGCCTTAAATTGGGTTTCTCCCTGCTGAAATTCCATATTGAACGGCTTTTCTCCCAAACTAAAGTTGCCTTCACTTTGAAGCCTGCTTCTTCTTTGAGTGCCAAACACCTCCTTTAAATAGACATTACACAAGTGATGAAGTGACCTTCATTTCGCTGGAAATAAAGCTCTGTTTGTATCCTGGGCCCTGTGCCTGTGACTGGCTTTCTGCCTGTTAAATTTCTCTATGGGTCAGGCTTTCTGCCTGTTAAATTTCTCTATGGGTCAGGCTTTCTTGCAGACTATAGATGCCACCAGGGCGAAGCCTGCCTATTCTTTGAGTGCCAAAAGCCTCCTCTAAATAGACATTACAAAAGTGATGGAGTCTGCTTTATTGTACAGAAAAACCAGCCCCTGTTTTTTGCCCAAGGCCCCAGAACAGAGATTTGGATTCTGCCTGTTCAATTTGCCTATGCTTCAGGATTTCTCCCAGACTAAGGATACCACCGCTTAGAAGCCTGGTTACAAGTGGGTTTACAAACACTTCCTCCAAAAGTTATTAGGAAACTGGGAGGGTGTGTTCCTTTTCATAGGGAAAAGGGCCCCTCTTTGTGTCCATGGCCTGTGCCTTGCACTGGGTTTCTCCCTGCTGAAATTCCATATTGAACTGCTTTTCTCCCACACTAAAGATGCCTCCACTTTGAAGCCTGGTTCTTCTTTGAGTGCCAAACACCTCCTTTAAATAGACATTACACAAGTGATGAAGTGACCTTCATTTCGCTGGGAAATAAAGCTCTGTTTGTATCCTCAGCCCTGTGCCTGTGACTGGCTTTCTGCCTGTTAAATTTCTCTATGGGTCAGGCTTTCTTGCAGACTATAGATGCCACCAGGGCGAAGCCTGCCTATTCTTTGAGTGCCAAAAGCCTCCTCTAAATAGACATTACAAAAGTGATGGAGTCTGCTTTATTGTACAGAAAAACCAGCCCCTGTTTTTTGCCCAAGGCCCCAGAACAGAGATTTGGATTCTGCCTGTTCAATTTGCCTATGCTTCAGGATTTCTCCCAGACTAAGGATACCACCGCTTAGAAGCCTGGTTACAAGTGGGTTTACAAACACTTCCTCCAAAAGTTATTAGGAAACTGGGAGGGTGTGTTTCTTTTCATAGGGAAAAGGGCCCCTCTTTGTGTCCATGGCCTGTGCCTTGCACTGGGTTTCTCCCTGCTGAAATTCCATATTGAACTGCTTTTCTCCCACACTAAAGATGCCTCCACTTTGAAGCCTGGTTCTTCTTTGAGTGCCAAACACCTCCTTTAAATAGACATTACACAAGTGATGAAGTGACCTTCATTTCGCTGGGAAATAAAGCTCTGTTTGTATCCTGGCCCTGTGCCTGTGACTGGCTTTCTGCCTGTTAAATTTCTCTATGGGTCAGGCTTTCTTGCAGACTATAGATGCCACCAGGGCGAAGCCTGCCTATTCTTTGAGTGCCAAAAGCCTCCTCTAAATAGACATTACAAAAGTGATGGAGTCTGCTTTATTGTACAGAAAAACCAGCCCCTGTTTTTTGCCCAAGGCCCCAGAACAGAGATTTGGATTCTGCCTGTTCAATTTGCCTATGCTTCAGGATTTCTCCCAGACTAAGGATACCACCGCTTAGAAGCCTGGTTACAAGTGGGTTTACAAACACTTCCTCCAAAAGTTATTAGGAAACTGGGAGGGTGTGTTTCTTTTCATAGGGAAAAGGGCCCCTCTTTGTGTCCATGGCCTGTGCCTTGCACTGGGTTTCTCCCTGCTGAAATTCCATATTGAACTGCTTTTCTCCCACACTAAAGATGCCTCCACTTTGAAGCCTGGTTCTTCTTTGAGTGCCAAACACCTCCTTTAAATAGACATTACACAAGTGATGAAGTGACCTTCATTTCGCTGGGAAATAAAGCTCTGTTTGTATCCTGGGCCCTGTGCCTGTGACTGGCTTTCTGCCTGTTAAATTTCTCTATGGGTCAGGCTTTCTTGCAGACTATAGATGCCACCAGGGCGAAGCCTGCCTATTCTTTGAGTGCCAAAAGCCTCCTCTAAATAGACATTACAAAAGTGATGGAGTCTGCTTTATTGTACAGAAAAACCAGCCCCTGTTTTTTGCCCAAGGCCCCAGAACAGAGATTTGGATTCTGCCTGTTCAATTTGCCTATGCTTCAGGATTTCTCCCAGACTAAGGATACCACCGCTTAGAAGCCTGGTTACAAGTGGGTTTACAAACACTTCCTCCAAAAGTTATTAGGAAACTGGGAGGGTGTGTTTCTTTTCATAGGGAAAAGGGCCCCTCTTTGTGTCCATGGCCTGTGCCTTGCACTGGGTTTCTCCCTGCTGAAATTCCATATTGAACTGCTTTTCTCCCACACTAAAGATGCCTCCACTTTGAAGCCTGGTTCTTCTTTGAGTGCCAAACACCTCCTTTAAATAGACATTACACAAGTGATGAAGTGACCTTCATTTCGCTGGGAAATAAAGCTCTGTTTGTATCCTCAGCCCTGTGCCTGTGACTGGCTTTCTGCCTGTTAAATTTCTCTATGGGTCAGGCTTTCTTGCAGACTATAGATGCCACCAGGGCGAAGCCTGCCTATTCTTTGAGTGCCAAAAGCCTCCTCTAAATAGACATTACAAAAGTGATGGAGTCTGCTTTATTGTACAGAAAAACCAGCCCCTGTTTTTTGCCCAAGGCCCCAGAACAGAGATTTGGATTCTGCCTGTTCAATTTGCCTATGCTTCAGGATTTCTCCCAGACTAAGGATACCACCGCTTAGAAGCCTGGTTACAAGTGGGTTTACAAACACTTCCTCCAAAAGTTATTAGGAAACTGGGAGGGTGTGTTCCTTTTCATAGGGAAAAGGGCCCCTCTTTGTGTCCATGGCCTGTGCCTTGCACTGGGTTTCTCCCTGCTGAAATTCCATATTGAACTGCTTTTCTCCCAAACTAAAGTTGCCTTCACTTTGAAGCCTGCTTCTTCTTTGAGTGCCAAACACCTCCTTTAAAAAGACATTACACAAGTGATGAAGTGACCTTCATTTCGCTGGGAAATAAAGCTCTGTTTGTATCCTGGGCCCTGTGCCTGTGACTGGCTTTCTGCCTGTTTAATTTCTCTATGGGTCAGGCTTTCTTGCAGACTATAGATGCCACCAGGGCGAAGCCTGCCTATTCTTTGAGTGCCAAAAGCCTCCTCTAAATAGACATTACAAAAGTGATGGAGTCTGCTTTATTGTACAGAAAAACCAGCCCCTGTTTTTTGCCCAAGGCCCCAGAACAGAGATTTGGATTCTGCCTGTTCAATTTGCCTATGCTTCAGGATTTCTCCCAGACTAAGGATACCACCGCTTAGAAGCCTGGTTACAAGTGGGTTTACAAACACTTCCTCCAAAAGTTATTAGGAAACTGGGAGGGTGTGTTTCTTTTCATAGGGAAAAGGGCCCCTCTTTGTGTCCATGGCCTGTGCCTTGCACTGGGTTTCTCCCTGCTGAAATTCCATATTGAACTGCTTTTCTCCCACACTAAAGATGCCTCCACTTTGAAGCCTGGTTCTTCTTTGAGTGCCAAACACCTCCTTTAAATAGACATTACACAAGTGATGAAGTGACCTTCATTTCGCTGGGAAATAAAGCTCTGTTTGTATCCTCAGCCCTGTGCCTGTGACTGGCTTTCTGCCTGTTAAATTTCTCTATGGGTCAGGCTTTCTTGCAGACTATAGATGCCACCAGGGCGAAGCCTGCCTATTCTTTGAGTGCCAAAAGCCTCCTCTAAATAGACATTACAAAAGTGATGGAGTCTGCTTTATTGTACAGAAAAACCAGCCCCTGTTTTTTGCCCAAGGCCCCAGAACAGAGATTTGGATTCTGCCTGTTCAATTTGCCTATGCTTCAGGATTTCTCCCAGACTAAGGATACCACCGCTTAGAAGCCTGGTTACAAGTGGGTTTACAAACACTTCCTCCAAAAGTTATTAGGAAACTGGGAGGGTGTGTTTCTTTTCATAGGGAAAAGGGCCCCTCTTTGTGTCCATGGCCTGTGCCTTGCACTGGGTTTCTCCCTGCTGAAATTCCATATTGAACTGCTTTTCTCCCACACTAAAGATGCCTCCACTTTGAAGCCTGGTTCTTCTTTGAGTGCCAAACACCTCCTTTAAATAGACATTACACAAGTGATGAAGTGACCTTCATTTCGCTGGGAAATAAAGCTCTGTTTGTATCCTCAGCCCTGTGCCTGTGACTGGCTTTCTGCCTGTTAAATTTCTCTATGGGTCAGGCTTTCTTGCAGACTATAGATGCCACCAGGGCGAAGCCTGCCTATTCTTTGAGTGCCAAAAGCCTCCTCTAAATAGACATTACAAAAGTGATGGAGTCTGCTTTATTGTACAGAAAAACCAGCCCCTGTTTTTTGCCCAAGGCCCCAGAACAGAGATTTGGATTCTGCCTGTTCAATTTGCCTATGCTTCAGGATTTCTCCCAGACTAAGGATACCACCGCTTAGAAGCCTGGTTACAAGTGGGTTTACAAACACTTCCTCCAAAAGTTATTAGGAAACTGGGAGGGTGTGTTTCTTTTCATAGGGAAAAGGGCCCCTCTTTGTGTCCATGGCCTGTGCCTTGCACTGGGTTTCTCCCTGCTGAAATTCCATATTGAACTGCTTTTCTCCCACACTAAAGATGCCTCCACTTTGAAGCCTGGTTCTTCTTTGAGTGCCAAACACCTCCTTTAAATAGACATTACACAAGTGATGAAGTGACCTTCATTTCGCTGGGAAATAAAGCTCTGTTTGTATCCTCAGCCCTGTGCCTGTGACTGGCTTTCTGCCTGTTAAATTTCTCTATGGGTCAGGCTTTCTTGCAGACTATAGATGCCACCAGGGCGAAGCCTGCCTATTCTTTGAGTGCCAAAAGCCTCCTCTAAATAGACATTACAAAAGTGATGGAGTCTGCTTTATTGTACAGAAAAACCAGCCCCTGTTTTTTGCCCAAGGCCCCAGAACAGAGATTTGGATTCTGCCTGTTCAATTTGCCTATGCTTCAGGATTTCTCCCAGACTAAGGATACCACCGCTTAGAAGCCTGGTTACAAGTGGGTTTACAAACACTTCCTCCAAAAGTTATTAGGAAACTGGGAGGGTGTGTTTCTTTTCATAGGGAAAAGGGCCCCTCTTTGTGTCCATGGCCTGTGCCTTGCACTGGGTTTCTCCCTGCTGAAATTCCATATTGAACTGCTTTTCTCCCACACTAAAGATGCCTCCACTTTGAAGCCTGGTTCTTCTTTGAGTGCCAAACACCTCCTTTAAATAGACATTACACAAGTGATGAAGTGACCTTCATTTCGCTGGGAAATAAAGCTCTGTTTGTATCCTCAGGCCCTGTGCCTGTGACTGGCTTTCTGCCTGTTAAATTTCTCTATGGGTCAGGCTTTCTTGCAGACTATAGATGCCACCAGGGCGAAGCCTGCCTATTCTTTGAGTGCCAAAAGCCTCCTCTAAATAGACATTACAAAAGTGATGGAGTCTGCTTTATTGTACAGAAAAACCAGCCCCTGTTTTTTGCCCAAGGCCCCAGAACAGAGATTTGGATTCTGCCTGTTCAATTTGCCTATGCTTCAGGATTTCTCCCAGACTAAGGATACCACCGCTTAGAAGCCTGGTTACAAGTGGGTTTACAAACACTTCCTCCAAAAGTTATTAGGAAACTGGGAGGGTGTGTTTCTTTTCATAGGGAAAAGGGCCCCTCTTTGTGTCCATGGCCTGTGCCTTGCACTGGGTTTCTCCCTGCTGAAATTCCATATTGAACTGCTTTTCTCCCACACTAAAGATGCCTCCACTTTGAAGCCTGGTTCTTCTTTGAGTGCCAAACACCTCCTTTAAATAGACATTACACAAGTGATGAAGTGACCTTCATTTCGCTGGGAAATAAAGCTCTGTTTGTATCCTCAGGCCCTGTGCCTGTGACTGGCTTTCTGCCTGTTAAATTTCTCTATGGGTCAGGCTTTCTTGCAGACTATAGATGCCACCAGGGCGAAGCCTGCCTATTCTTTGAGTGCCAAAAGCCTCCTCTAAATAGACATTACAAAAGTGATGGAGTCTGCTTTATTGTACAGAAAAACCAGCCCCTGTTTTTTGCCCAAGGCCCCAGAACAGAGATTTGGATTCTGCCTGTTCAATTTGCCTATGCTTCAGGATTTCTCCCAGACTAAGGATACCACCGCTTAGAAGCCTGGTTACAAGTGGGTTTACAAACACTTCCTCCAAAAGTTATTAGGAAACTGGGAGGGTGTGTTTCTTTTCATAGGGAAAAGGGCCCCTCTTTGTGTCCATGGCCTGTGCCTTGCACTGGGTTTCTCCCTGCTGAAATTCCATATTGAACTGCTTTTCTCCCACACTAAAGATGCCTCCACTTTGAAGCCTGGTTCTTCTTTGAGTGCCAAACACCTCCTTTAAATAGACATTACACAAGTGATGAAGTGACCTTCATTTCGCTGGGAAATAAAGCTCTGTTTGTATCCTCAGGCCCTGTGCCTGTGACTGGCTTTCTGCCTGTTAAATTTCTCTATGGGTCAGGCTTTCTTGCAGACTATAGATGCCACCAGGGCGAAGCCTGCCTATTCTTTGAGTGCCAAAAGCCTCCTCTAAATAGACATTACAAAAGTGATGGAGTCTGCTTTATTGTACAGAAAAACCAGCCCCTGTTTTTTGCCCAAGGCCCCAGAACAGAGATTTGGATTCTGCCTGTTCAATTTGCCTATGCTTCAGGATTTCTCCCAGACTAAGGATACCACCGCTTAGAAGCCTGGTTACAAGTGGGTTTACAAACACTTCCTCCAAAAGTTATTAGGAAACTGGGAGGGTGTGTTTCTTTTCATAGGGAAAAGGGCCCCTCTTTGTGTCCATGGCCTGTGCCTTGCACTGGGTTTCTCCCTGCTGAAATTCCATATTGAACTGCTTTTCTCCCACACTAAAGATGCCTCCACTTTGAAGCCTGGTTCTTCTTTGAGTGCCAAACACCTCCTTTAAATAGACATTACACAAGTGATGAAGTGACCTTCATTTCGCTGGGAAATAAAGCTCTGTTTGTATCCTGGGGCCCTGTGCCTGTGACTGGCTTTCTGCCTGTTAAATTTCTCTATGGGTCAGGCTTTCTTGCAGACTATAGATGCCACCAGGGCGAAGCCTGCCTATTCTTTGAGTGCCAAAAGCCTCCTCTAAATAGACATTACAAAAGTGATGGAGTCTGCTTTATTGTACAGAAAAACCAGCCCCTGTTTTTTGCCCAAGGCCCCAGAACAGAGATTTGGATTCTGCCTGTTCAATTTGCCTATGCTTCAGGATTTCTCCCAGACTAAGGATACCACCGCTTAGAAGCCTGGTTACAAGTGGGTTTACAAACACTTCCTCCAAAAGTTATTAGGAAACTGGGAGGGTGTGTTTCTTTTCATAGGGAAAAGGGCCCCTCTTTGTGTCCATGGCCTGTGCCTTGCACTGGGTTTCTCCCTGCTGAAATTCCATATTGAACTGCTTTTCTCCCACACTAAAGATGCCTCCACTTTGAAGCCTGGTTCTTCTTTGAGTGCCAAACACCTCCTTTAAATAGACATTACACAAGTGATGAAGTGACCTTCATTTCGCTGGGAAATAAAGCTCTGTTTGTATCCTCAGCCCTGTGCCTGTGACTGGCTTTCTGCCTGTTAAATTTCTCTATGGGTCAGGCTTTCTTGCAGACTATAGATGCCACCAGGGCGAAGCCTGCCTATTCTTTGAGTGCCAAAAGCCTCCTCTAAATAGACATTACAAAAGTGATGGAGTCTGCTTTATTGTACAGAAAAACCAGCCCCTGTTTTTTGCCCAAGGCCCCAGAACAGAGATTTGGATTCTGCCTGTTCAATTTGCCTATGCTTCAGGATTTCTCCCAGACTAAGGATACCACCGCTTAGAAGCCTGGTTACAAGTGGGTTTACAAACACTTCCTCCAAAAGTTATTAGGAAACTGGGAGGGTGTGTTTCTTTTCATAGGGAAAAGGGCCCCTCTTTGTGTCCATGGCCTGTGCCTTGCACTGGGTTTCTCCCTGCTGAAATTCCATATTGAACTGCTTTTCTCCCACACTAAAGATGCCTCCACTTTGAAGCCTGGTTCTTCTTTGAGTGCCAAACACCTCCTTTAAATAGACATTACACAAGTGATGAAGTGACCTTCATTTCGCTGGGAAATAAAGCTCTGTTTGTATCCTCAGGCCCTGTGCCTGTGACTGGCTTTCTGCCTGTTAAATTTCTCTATGGGTCAGGCTTTCTTGCAGACTATAGATGCCACCAGGGCGAAGCCTGCCTATTCTTTGAGTGCCAAAAGCCTCCTCTAAATAGACATTACAAAAGTGATGGAGTCTGCTTTATTGTACAGAAAAACCAGCCCCTGTTTTTTGCCCAAGGCCCCAGAACAGAGATTTGGATTCTGCCTGTTCAATTTGCCTATGCTTCAGGATTTCTCCCAGACTAAGGATACCACCGCTTAGAAGCCTGGTTACAAGTGGGTTTACAAACACTTCCTCCAAAAGTTATTAGGAAACTGGGAGGGTGTGTTTCTTTTCATAGGGAAAAGGGCCCCTCTTTGTGTCCATGGCCTGTGCCTTGCACTGGGTTTCTCCCTGCTGAAATTCCATATTGAACTGCTTTTCTCCCACACTAAAGATGCCTCCACTTTGAAGCCTGGTTCTTCTTTGAGTGCCAAACACCTCCTTTAAATAGACATTACACAAGTGATGAAGTGACCTTCATTTCGCTGGGAAATAAAGCTCTGTTTGTATCCTCAGCCCTGTGCCTGTGACTGGCTTTCTGCCTGTTAAATTTCTCTATGGGTCAGGCTTTCTTGCAGACTATAGATGCCACCAGGGCGAAGCCTGCCTATTCTTTGAGTGCCAAAAGCCTCCTCTAAATAGACATTACAAAAGTGATGGAGTCTGCTTTATTGTACAGAAAAACCAGCCCCTGTTTTTTGCCCAAGGCCCCAGAACAGAGATTTGGATTCTGCCTGTTCAATTTGCCTATGCTTCAGGATTTCTCCCAGACTAAGGATACCACCGCTTAGAAGCCTGGTTACAAGTGGGTTTACAAACACTTCCTCCAAAAGTTATTAGGAAACTGGGAGGGTGTGTTTCTTTTCATAGGGAAAAGGGCCCCTCTTTGTGTCCATGGCCTGTGCCTTGCACTGGGTTTCTCCCTGCTGAAATTCCATATTGAACTGCTTTTCTCCCACACTAAAGATGCCTCCACTTTGAAGCCTGGTTCTTCTTTGAGTGCCAAACACCTCCTTTAAATAGACATTACACAAGTGATGAAGTGACCTTCATTTCGCTGGGAAATAAAGCTCTGTTTGTATCCTCAGGCCCTGTGCCTGTGACTGGCTTTCTGCCTGTTAAATTTCTCTATGGGTCAGGCTTTCTTGCAGACTATAGATGCCACCAGGGCGAAGCCTGCCTATTCTTTGAGTGCCAAAAGCCTCCTCTAAATAGACATTACAAAAGTGATGGAGTCTGCTTTATTGTACAGAAAAACCAGCCCCTGTTTTTTGCCCAAGGCCCCAGAACAGAGATTTGGATTCTGCCTGTTCAATTTGCCTATGCTTCAGGATTTCTCCCAGACTAAGGATACCACCGCTTAGAAGCCTGGTTACAAGTGGGTTTACAAACACTTCCTCCAAAAGTTATTAGGAAACTGGGAGGGTGTGTTTCTTTTCATAGGGAAAAGGGCCCCTCTTTGTGTCCATGGCCTGTGCCTTGCACTGGGTTTCTCCCTGCTGAAATTCCATATTGAACTGCTTTTCTCCCACACTAAAGATGCCTCCACTTTGAAGCCTGGTTCTTCTTTGAGTGCCAAACACCTCCTTTAAATAGACATTACACAAGTGATGAAGTGACCTTCATTTCGCTGGGAAATAAAGCTCTGTTTGTATCCTCAGGCCCTGTGCCTGTGACTGGCTTTCTGCCTGTTAAATTTCTCTATGGGTCAGGCTTTCTTGCAGACTATAGATGCCACCAGGGCGAAGCCTGCCTATTCTTTGAGTGCCAAAAGCCTCCTCTAAATAGACATTACAAAAGTGATGGAGTCTGCTTTATTGTACAGAAAAACCAGCCCCTGTTTTTTGCCCAAGGCCCCAGAACAGAGATTTGGATTCTGCCTGTTCAATTTGCCTATGCTTCAGGATTTCTCCCAGACTAAGGATACCACCGCTTAGAAGCCTGGTTACAAGTGGGTTTACAAACACTTCCTCCAAAAGTTATTAGGAAACTGGGAGGGTGTGTTTCTTTTCATAGGGAAAAGGGCCCCTCTTTGTGTCCATGGCCTGTGCCTTGCACTGGGTTTCTCCCTGCTGAAATTCCATATTGAACTGCTTTTCTCCCACACTAAAGATGCCTCCACTTTGAAGCCTGGTTCTTCTTTGAGTGCCAAACACCTCCTTTAAATAGACATTACACAAGTGATGAAGTGACCTTCATTTCGCTGGGAAATAAAGCTCTGTTTGTATCCTCAGGCCCTGTGCCTGTGACTGGCTTTCTGCCTGTTAAATTTCTCTATGGGTCAGGCTTTCTTGCAGACTATAGATGCCACCAGGGCGAAGCCTGCCTATTCTTTGAGTGCCAAAAGCCTCCTCTAAATAGACATTACAAAAGTGATGGAGTCTGCTTTATTGTACAGAAAAACCAGCCCCTGTTTTTTGCCCAAGGCCCCAGAACAGAGATTTGGATTCTGCCTGTTCAATTTGCCTATGCTTCAGGATTTCTCCCAGACTAAGGATACCACCGCTTAGAAGCCTGGTTACAAGTGGGTTTACAAACACTTCCTCCAAAAGTTATTAGGAAACTGGGAGGGTGTGTTTCTTTTCATAGGGAAAAGGGCCCCTCTTTGTGTCCATGGCCTGTGCCTTGCACTGGGTTTCTCCCTGCTGAAATTCCATATTGAACTGCTTTTCTCCCACACTAAAGATGCCTCCACTTTGAAGCCTGGTTCTTCTTTGAGTGCCAAACACCTCCTTTAAATAGACATTACACAAGTGATGAAGTGACCTTCATTTCGCTGGGAAATAAAGCTCTGTTTGTATCCTCAGCCCTGTGCCTGTGACTGGCTTTCTGCCTGTTAAATTTCTCTATGGGTCAGGCTTTCTTGCAGACTATAGATGCCACCAGGGCGAAGCCTGCCTATTCTTTGAGTGCCAAAAGCCTCCTCTAAATAGACATTACAAAAGTGATGGAGTCTGCTTTATTGTACAGAAAAACCAGCCCCTGTTTTTTGCCCAAGGCCCCAGAACAGAGATTTGGATTCTGCCTGTTCAATTTGCCTATGCTTCAGGATTTCTCCCAGACTAAGGATACCACCGCTTAGAAGCCTGGTTACAAGTGGGTTTACAAACACTTCCTCCAAAAGTTATTAGGAAACTGGGAGGGTGTGTTTCTTTTCATAGGGAAAAGGGCCCCTCTTTGTGTCCATGGCCTGTGCCTTGCACTGGGTTTCTCCCTGCTGAAATTCCATATTGAACTGCTTTTCTCCCACACTAAAGATGCCTCCACTTTGAAGCCTGGTTCTTCTTTGAGTGCCAAACACCTCCTTTAAATAGACATTACACAAGTGATGAAGTGACCTTCATTTCGCTGGGAAATAAAGCTCTGTTTGTATCCTCAGGCCCTGTGCCTGTGACTGGCTTTCTGCCTGTTAAATTTCTCTATGGGTCAGGCTTTCTTGCAGACTATAGATGCCACCAGGGCGAAGCCTGCCTATTCTTTGAGTGCCAAAAGCCTCCTCTAAATAGACATTACAAAAGTGATGGAGTCTGCTTTATTGTACAGAAAAACCAGCCCCTGTTTTTTGCCCAAGGCCCCAGAACAGAGATTTGGATTCTGCCTGTTCAATTTGCCTATGCTTCAGGATTTCTCCCAGACTAAGGATACCACCGCTTAGAAGCCTGGTTACAAGTGGGTTTACAAACACTTCCTCCAAAAGTTATTAGGAAACTGGGAGGGTGTGTTTCTTTTCATAGGGAAAAGGGCCCCTCTTTGTGTCCATGGCCTGTGCCTTGCACTGGGTTTCTCCCTGCTGAAATTCCATATTGAACTGCTTTTCTCCCACACTAAAGATGCCTCCACTTTGAAGCCTGGTTCTTCTTTGAGTGCCAAACACCTCCTTTAAATAGACATTACACAAGTGATGAAGTGACCTTCATTTCGCTGGGAAATAAAGCTCTGTTTGTATCCTCAGGCCCTGTGCCTGTGACTGGCTTTCTGCCTGTTAAATTTCTCTATGGGTCAGGCTTTCTTGCAGACTATAGATGCCACCAGGGCGAAGCCTGCCTATTCTTTGAGTGCCAAAAGCCTCCTCTAAATAGACATTACAAAAGTGATGGAGTCTGCTTTATTGTACAGAAAAACCAGCCCCTGTTTTTTGCCCAAGGCCCCAGAACAGAGATTTGGATTCTGCCTGTTCAATTTGCCTATGCTTCAGGATTTCTCCCAGACTAAGGATACCACCGCTTAGAAGCCTGGTTACAAGTGGGTTTACAAACACTTCCTCCAAAAGTTATTAGGAAACTGGGAGGGTGTGTTTCTTTTCATAGGGAAAAGGGCCCCTCTTTGTGTCCATGGCCTGTGCCTTGCACTGGGTTTCTCCCTGCTGAAATTCCATATTGAACTGCTTTTCTCCCACACTAAAGATGCCTCCACTTTGAAGCCTGGTTCTTCTTTGAGTGCCAAACACCTCCTTTAAATAGACATTACACAAGTGATGAAGTGACCTTCATTTCGCTGGGAAATAAAGCTCTGTTTGTATCCTCAGCCCTGTGCCTGTGACTGGCTTTCTGCCTGTTAAATTTCTCTATGGGTCAGGCTTTCTTGCAGACTATAGATGCCACCAGGGCGAAGCCTGCCTATTCTTTGAGTGCCAAAAGCCTCCTCTAAATAGACATTACAAAAGTGATGGAGTCTGCTTTATTGTACAGAAAAACCAGCCCCTGTTTTTTGCCCAAGGCCCCAGAACAGAGATTTGGATTCTGCCTGTTCAATTTGCCTATGCTTCAGGATTTCTCCCAGACTAAGGATACCACCGCTTAGAAGCCTGGTTACAAGTGGGTTTACAAACACTTCCTCCAAAAGTTATTAGGAAACTGGGAGGGTGTGTTTCTTTTCATAGGGAAAAGGGCCCCTCTTTGTGTCCATGGCCTGTGCCTTGCACTGGGTTTCTCCCTGCTGAAATTCCATATTGAACTGCTTTTCTCCCACACTAAAGATGCCTCCACTTTGAAGCCTGGTTCTTCTTTGAGTGCCAAACACCTCCTTTAAATAGACATTACACAAGTGATGAAGTGACCTTCATTTCGCTGGGAAATAAAGCTCTGTTTGTATCCTCAGGCCCTGTGCCTGTGACTGGCTTTCTGCCTGTTAAATTTCTCTATGGGTCAGGCTTTCTTGCAGACTATAGATGCCACCAGGGCGAAGCCTGCCTATTCTTTGAGTGCCAAAAGCCTCCTCTAAATAGACATTACAAAAGTGATGGAGTCTGCTTTATTGTACAGAAAAACCAGCCCCTGTTTTTTGCCCAAGGCCCCAGAACAGAGATTTGGATTCTGCCTGTTCAATTTGCCTATGCTTCAGGATTTCTCCCAGACTAAGGATACCACCGCTTAGAAGCCTGGTTACAAGTGGGTTTACAAACACTTCCTCCAAAAGTTATTAGGAAACTGGGAGGGTGTGTTTCTTTTCATAGGGAAAAGGGCCCCTCTTTGTGTCCATGGCCTGTGCCTTGCACTGGGTTTCTCCCTGCTGAAATTCCATATTGAACTGCTTTTCTCCCACACTAAAGATGCCTCCACTTTGAAGCCTGGTTCTTCTTTGAGTGCCAAACACCTCCTTTAAATAGACATTACACAAGTGATGAAGTGACCTTCATTTCGCTGGGAAATAAAGCTCTGTTTGTATCCTCAGGCCCTGTGCCTGTGACTGGCTTTCTGCCTGTTAAATTTCTCTATGGGTCAGGCTTTCTTGCAGACTATAGATGCCACCAGGGCGAAGCCTGCCTATTCTTTGAGTGCCAAAAGCCTCCTCTAAATAGACATTACAAAAGTGATGGAGTCTGCTTTATTGTACAGAAAAACCAGCCCCTGTTTTTTGCCCAAGGCCCCAGAACAGAGATTTGGATTCTGCCTGTTCAATTTGCCTATGCTTCAGGATTTCTCCCAGACTAAGGATACCACCGCTTAGAAGCCTGGTTACAAGTGGGTTTACAAACACTTCCTCCAAAAGTTATTAGGAAACTGGGAGGGTGTGTTTCTTTTCATAGGGAAAAGGGCCCCTCTTTGTGTCCATGGCCTGTGCCTTGCACTGGGTTTCTCCCTGCTGAAATTCCATATTGAACTGCTTTTCTCCCACACTAAAGATGCCTCCACTTTGAAGCCTGGTTCTTCTTTGAGTGCCAAACACCTCCTTTAAATAGACATTACACAAGTGATGAAGTGACCTTCATTTCGCTGGGAAATAAAGCTCTGTTTGTATCCTCAGCCCTGTGCCTGTGACTGGCTTTCTGCCTGTTAAATTTCTCTATGGGTCAGGCTTTCTTGCAGACTATAGATGCCACCAGGGCGAAGCCTGCCTATTCTTTGAGTGCCAAAAGCCTCCTCTAAATAGACATTACAAAAGTGATGGAGTCTGCTTTATTGTACAGAAAAACCAGCCCCTGTTTTTTGCCCAAGGCCCCAGAACAGAGATTTGGATTCTGCCTGTTCAATTTGCCTATGCTTCAGGATTTCTCCCAGACTAAGGATACCACCGCTTAGAAGCCTGGTTACAAGTGGGTTTACAAACACTTCCTCCAAAAGTTATTAGGAAACTGGGAGGGTGTGTTTCTTTTCATAGGGAAAAGGGCCCCTCTTTGTGTCCATGGCCTGTGCCTTGCACTGGGTTTCTCCCTGCTGAAATTCCATATTGAACTGCTTTTCTCCCACACTAAAGATGCCTCCACTTTGAAGCCTGGTTCTTCTTTGAGTGCCAAACACCTCCTTTAAATAGACATTACACAAGTGATGAAGTGACCTTCATTTCGCTGGGAAATAAAGCTCTGTTTGTATCCTCAGGCCCTGTGCCTGTGACTGGCTTTCTGCCTGTTAAATTTCTCTATGGGTCAGGCTTTCTTGCAGACTATAGATGCCACCAGGGCGAAGCCTGCCTATTCTTTGAGTGCCAAAAGCCTCCTCTAAATAGACATTACAAAAGTGATGGAGTCTGCTTTATTGTACAGAAAAACCAGCCCCTGTTTTTTGCCCAAGGCCCCAGAACAGAGATTTGGATTCTGCCTGTTCAATTTGCCTATGCTTCAGGATTTCTCCCAGACTAAGGATACCACCGCTTAGAAGCCTGGTTACAAGTGGGTTTACAAACACTTCCTCCAAAAGTTATTAGGAAACTGGGAGGGTGTGTTTCTTTTCATAGGGAAAAGGGCCCCTCTTTGTGTCCATGGCCTGTGCCTTGCACTGGGTTTCTCCCTGCTGAAATTCCATATTGAACTGCTTTTCTCCCACACTAAAGATGCCTCCACTTTGAAGCCTGGTTCTTCTTTGAGTGCCAAACACCTCCTTTAAATAGACATTACACAAGTGATGAAGTGACCTTCATTTCGCTGGGAAATAAAGCTCTGTTTGTATCCTCAGGCCCTGTGCCTGTGACTGGCTTTCTGCCTGTTAAATTTCTCTATGGGTCAGGCTTTCTTGCAGACTATAGATGCCACCAGGGCGAAGCCTGCCTATTCTTTGAGTGCCAAAAGCCTCCTCTAAATAGACATTACAAAAGTGATGGAGTCTGCTTTATTGTACAGAAAAACCAGCCCCTGTTTTTTGCCCAAGGCCCCAGAACAGAGATTTGGATTCTGCCTGTTCAATTTGCCTATGCTTCAGGATTTCTCCCAGACTAAGGATACCACCGCTTAGAAGCCTGGTTACAAGTGGGTTTACAAACACTTCCTCCAAAAGTTATTAGGAAACTGGGAGGGTGTGTTTCTTTTCATAGGGAAAAGGGCCCCTCTTTGTGTCCATGGCCTGTGCCTTGCACTGGGTTTCTCCCTGCTGAAATTCCATATTGAACTGCTTTTCTCCCACACTAAAGATGCCTCCACTTTGAAGCCTGGTTCTTCTTTGAGTGCCAAACACCTCCTTTAAATAGACATTACACAAGTGATGAAGTGACCTTCATTTCGCTGGGAAATAAAGCTCTGTTTGTATCCTCAGGCCCTGTGCCTGTGACTGGCTTTCTGCCTGTTAAATTTCTCTATGGGTCAGGCTTTCTTGCAGACTATAGATGCCACCAGGGCGAAGCCTGCCTATTCTTTGAGTGCCAAAAGCCTCCTCTAAATAGACATTACAAAAGTGATGGAGTCTGCTTTATTGTACAGAAAAACCAGCCCCTGTTTTTTGCCCAAGGCCCCAGAACAGAGATTTGGATTCTGCCTGTTCAATTTGCCTATGCTTCAGGATTTCTCCCAGACTAAGGATACCACCGCTTAGAAGCCTGGTTACAAGTGGGTTTACAAACACTTCCTCCAAAAGTTATTAGGAAACTGGGAGGGTGTGTTTCTTTTCATAGGGAAAAGGGCCCCTCTTTGTGTCCATGGCCTGTGCCTTGCACTGGGTTTCTCCCTGCTGAAATTCCATATTGAACTGCTTTTCTCCCACACTAAAGATGCCTCCACTTTGAAGCCTGGTTCTTCTTTGAGTGCCAAACACCTCCTTTAAATAGACATTACACAAGTGATGAAGTGACCTTCATTTCGCTGGGAAATAAAGCTCTGTTTGTATCCTCAGGCCCTGTGCCTGTGACTGGCTTTCTGCCTGTTAAATTTCTCTATGGGTCAGGCTTTCTTGCAGACTATAGATGCCACCAGGGCGAAGCCTGCCTATTCTTTGAGTGCCAAAAGCCTCCTCTAAATAGACATTACAAAAGTGATGGAGTCTGCTTTATTGTACAGAAAAACCAGCCCCTGTTTTTTGCCCAAGGCCCCAGAACAGAGATTTGGATTCTGCCTGTTCAATTTGCCTATGCTTCAGGATTTCTCCCAGACTAAGGATACCACCGCTTAGAAGCCTGGTTACAAGTGGGTTTACAAACACTTCCTCCAAAAGTTATTAGGAAACTGGGAGGGTGTGTTTCTTTTCATAGGGAAAAGGGCCCCTCTTTGTGTCCATGGCCTGTGCCTTGCACTGGGTTTCTCCCTGCTGAAATTCCATATTGAACTGCTTTTCTCCCACACTAAAGATGCCTCCACTTTGAAGCCTGGTTCTTCTTTGAGTGCCAAACACCTCCTTTAAATAGACATTACACAAGTGATGAAGTGACCTTCATTTCGCTGGGAAATAAAGCTCTGTTTGTATCCGCAGCCCTGTGCCTGTGACTGGCTTTCTGCCTGTTAAATTTCTCTATGGGTCAGGCTTTCTTGCAGACTATAGATGCCACCAGGGCGAAGCCTGCCTATTCTTTGAGTGCCAAAAGCCTCCTCTAAATAGACATTACAAAAGTGATGGAGTCTGCTTTATTGTACAGAAAAACCAGCCCCTGTTTTTTGCCCAAGGCCCCAGAACAGAGATTTGGATTCTGCCTGTTCAATTTGCCTATGCTTCAGGATTTCTCCCAGACTAAGGATACCACCGCTTAGAAGCCTGGTTACAAGTGGGTTTACAAACACTTCCTCCAAAAGTTATTAGGAAACTGGGAGGGTGTGTTTCTTTTCATAGGGAAAAGGGCCCCTCTTTGTGTCCATGGCCTGTGCCTTGCACTGGGTTTCTCCCTGCTGAAATTCCATATTGAACTGCTTTTCTCCCACACTAAAGATGCCTCCACTTTGAAGCCTGGTTCTTCTTTGAGTGCCAAACACCTCCTTTAAATAGACATTACACAAGTGATGAAGTGACCTTCATTTCGCTGGGAAATAAAGCTCTGTTTGTATCCTCAGCCCTGTGCCTGTGACTGGCTTTCTGCCTGTTAAATTTCTCTATGGGTCAGGCTTTCTTGCAGACTATAGATGCCACCAGGGCGAAGCCTGCCTATTCTTTGAGTGCCAAAAGCCTCCTCTAAATAGACATTACAAAAGTGATGGAGTCTGCTTTATTGTACAGAAAAACCAGCCCCTGTTTTTTGCCCAAGGCCCCAGAACAGAGATTTGGATTCTGCCTGTTCAATTTGCCTATGCTTCAGGATTTCTCCCAGACTAAGGATACCACCGCTTAGAAGCCTGGTTACAAGTGGGTTTACAAACACTTCCTCCAAAAGTTATTAGGAAACTGGGAGGGTGTGTTTCTTTTCATAGGGAAAAGGGCCCCTCTTTGTGTCCATGGCCTGTGCCTTGCACTGGGTTTCTCCCTGCTGAAATTCCATATTGAACTGCTTTTCTCCCACACTAAAGATGCCTCCACTTTGAAGCCTGGTTCTTCTTTGAGTGCCAAACACCTCCTTTAAATAGACATTACACAAGTGATGAAGTGACCTTCATTTCGCTGGGAAATAAAGCTCTGTTTGTATCCTCAGGCCCTGTGCCTGTGACTGGCTTTCTGCCTGTTAAATTTCTCTATGGGTCAGGCTTTCTTGCAGACTATAGATGCCACCAGGGCGAAGCCTGCCTATTCTTTGAGTGCCAAAAGCCTCCTCTAAATAGACATTACAAAAGTGATGGAGTCTGCTTTATTGTACAGAAAAACCAGCCCCTGTTTTTTGCCCAAGGCCCCAGAACAGAGATTTGGATTCTGCCTGTTCAATTTGCCTATGCTTCAGGATTTCTCCCAGACTAAGGATACCACCGCTTAGAAGCCTGGTTACAAGTGGGTTTACAAACACTTCCTCCAAAAGTTATTAGGAAACTGGGAGGGTGTGTTTCTTTTCATAGGGAAAAGGGCCCCTCTTTGTGTCCATGGCCTGTGCCTTGCACTGGGTTTCTCCCTGCTGAAATTCCATATTGAACTGCTTTTCTCCCACACTAAAGATGCCTCCACTTTGAAGCCTGGTTCTTCTTTGAGTGCCAAACACCTCCTTTAAATAGACATTACACAAGTGATGAAGTGACCTTCATTTCGCTGGGAAATAAAGCTCTGTTTGTATCCTCAGCCCTGTGCCTGTGACTGGCTTTCTGCCTGTTAAATTTCTCTATGGGTCAGGCTTTCTTGCAGACTATAGATGCCACCAGGGCGAAGCCTGCCTATTCTTTGAGTGCCAAAAGCCTCCTCTAAATAGACATTACAAAAGTGATGGAGTCTGCTTTATTGTACAGAAAAACCAGCCCCTGTTTTTTGCCCAAGGCCCCAGAACAGAGATTTGGATTCTGCCTGTTCAATTTGCCTATGCTTCAGGATTTCTCCCAGACTAAGGATACCACCGCTTAGAAGCCTGGTTACAAGTGGGTTTACAAACACTTCCTCCAAAAGTTATTAGGAAACTGGGAGGGTGTGTTTCTTTTCATAGGGAAAAGGGCCCCTCTTTGTGTCCATGGCCTGTGCCTTGCACTGGGTTTCTCCCTGCTGAAATTCCATATTGAACTGCTTTTCTCCCACACTAAAGATGCCTCCACTTTGAAGCCTGGTTCTTCTTTGAGTGCCAAACACCTCCTTTAAATAGACATTACACAAGTGATGAAGTGACCTTCATTTCGCTGGGAAATAAAGCTCTGTTTGTATCCTCAGGCCCTGTGCCTGTGACTGGCTTTCTGCCTGTTAAATTTCTCTATGGGTCAGGCTTTCTTGCAGACTATAGATGCCACCAGGGCGAAGCCTGCCTATTCTTTGAGTGCCAAAAGCCTCCTCTAAATAGACATTACAAAAGTGATGGAGTCTGCTTTATTGTACAGAAAAACCAGCCCCTGTTTTTTGCCCAAGGCCCCAGAACAGAGATTTGGATTCTGCCTGTTCAATTTGCCTATGCTTCAGGATTTCTCCCAGACTAAGGATACCACCGCTTAGAAGCCTGGTTACAAGTGGGTTTACAAACACTTCCTCCAAAAGTTATTAGGAAACTGGGAGGGTGTGTTTCTTTTCATAGGGAAAAGGGCCCCTCTTTGTGTCCATGGCCTGTGCCTTGCACTGGGTTTCTCCCTGCTGAAATTCCATATTGAACTGCTTTTCTCCCACACTAAAGATGCCTCCACTTTGAAGCCTGGTTCTTCTTTGAGTGCCAAACACCTCCTTTAAATAGACATTACACAAGTGATGAAGTGACCTTCATTTCGCTGGGAAATAAAGCTCTGTTTGTATCCTCAGGCCCTGTGCCTGTGACTGGCTTTCTGCCTGTTAAATTTCTCTATGGGTCAGGCTTTCTTGCAGACTGTAGATGCCACCAGGGCGAAGCCTGCCTATTCTTTGAGTGCCAAAAGCCTCCTCTAAATAGACATTACAAAAGTGATGGAGTCTGCTTTATTGTACAGAAAAACCAGCCCCTGTTTTTTGCCCAAGGCCCCAGAACAGAGATTTGGATTCTGCCTGTTCAATTTGCCTATGCTTCAGGATTTCTCCCAGACTAAGGATACCACCGCTTAGAAGCCTGGTTACAAGTGGGTTTACAAACACTTCCTCCAAAAGTTATTAGGAAACTGGGAGGGTGTGTTTCTTTTCATAGGGAAAAGGGCCCCTCTTTGTGTCCATGGCCTGTGCCTTGCACTGGGTTTCTCCCTGCTGAAATTCCATATTGAACTGCTTTTCTCCCACACTAAAGATGCCTCCACTTTGAAGCCTGGTTCTTCTTTGAGTGCCAAACACCTCCTTTAAATAGACATTACACAAGTGATGAAGTGACCTTCATTTCGCTGGGAAATAAAGCTCTGTTTGTATCCTGGGCCCTGTGCCTGTGACTGGCTTTCTGCCTGTTAAATTTCTCTATGGGTCAGGCTTTCTTGCAGACTATAGATGCCACCAGGGCGAAGCCTGCCTATTCTTTGAGTGCCAAAAGCCTCCTCTAAATAGACATTACAAAAGTGATGGAGTCTGCTTTATTGTACAGAAAAACCAGCCCCTGTTTTTTGCCCAAGGCCCCAGAACAGAGATTTGGATTCTGCCTGTTCAATTTGCCTATGCTTCAGGATTTCTCCCAGACTAAGGATACCACCGCTTAGAAGCCTGGTTACAAGTGGGTTTACAAACACTTCCTCCAAAAGTTATTAGGAAACTGGGAGGGTGTGTTTCTTTTCATAGGGAAAAGGGCCCCTCTTTGTGTCCATGGCCTGTGCCTTGCACTGGGTTTCTCCCTGCTGAAATTCCATATTGAACTGCTTTTCTCCCACACTAAAGATGCCTCCACTTTGAAGCCTGGTTCTTCTTTGAGTGCCAAACACCTCCTTTAAATAGACATTACACAAGTGATGAAGTGACCTTCATTTCGCTGGGAAATAAAGCTCTGTTTGTATCCTCAGGCCCTGTGCCTGTGACTGGCTTTCTGCCTGTTAAATTTCTCTATGGGTCAGGCTTTCTTGCAGACTATAGATGCCACCAGGGCGAAGCCTGCCTATTCTTTGAGTGCCAAAAGCCTCCTCTAAATAGACATTACAAAAGTGATGGAGTCTGCTTTATTGTACAGAAAAACCAGCCCCTGTTTTTTGCCCAAGGCCCCAGAACAGAGATTTGGATTCTGCCTGTTCAATTTGCCTATGCTTCAGGATTTCTCCCAGACTAAGGATACCACCGCTTAGAAGCCTGGTTACAAGTGGGTTTACAAACACTTCCTCCAAAAGTTATTAGGAAACTGGGAGGGTGTGTTTCTTTTCATAGGGAAAAGGGCCCCTCTTTGTGTCCATGGCCTGTGCCTTGCACTGGGTTTCTCCCTGCTGAAATTCCATATTGAACTGCTTTTCTCCCACACTAAAGATGCCTCCACTTTGAAGCCTGGTTCTTCTTTGAGTGCCAAACACCTCCTTTAAATAGACATTACACAAGTGATGAAGTGACCTTCATTTCGCTGGGAAATAAAGCTCTGTTTGTATCCTCAGCCTGTGCCTGTGACTGGCTTTCTGCCTGTTAAATTTCTCTATGGGTCAGGCTTTCTTGCAGACTATAGATGCCACCAGGGCGAAGCCTGCCTATTCTTTGAGTGCCAAAAGCCTCCTCTAAATAGACATTACAAAAGTGATGGAGTCTGCTTTATTGTACAGAAAAACCAGCCCCTGTTTTTTGCCCAAGGCCCCAGAACAGAGATTTGGATTCTGCCTGTTCAATTTT
>NW_027635733.1:0-58651 GCF_903797595.1 Erithacus rubecula | reverse complement strand
AGCCACCAACTCTGACAGGGCCAGCACTGACCACCATGGACCAATTTTCCCTGAACACTGGTGGGATTTTTCTCCATTTTGGTCAGGCCTTTCAACTCCTTTCTATCCTCACTTTTTCCTTCTGTGGCCTTTCATTTTCCAGTAGAATCCATGTTTGAACTCATGCTTGTGTCTCACAGAGGTATCTACGTTGAATTTGGGAACTCTCTGGCATAGACAGCGACAGGAGCTGGTCCCCAGCCCTAGAACAAGGTGGGGTGACTCCAATGGCCAGCAGTGGGCACAGACAGCAGAGCCAGACGTGTCTCCTGCTGTGTCTCCAGCCACTGTGTCCGTGTCACCCACAACTTTCCCAGCCCCAGCGCGGGGCTGCCCCTTTGTGATGCGCTCGCCCCTGGTTCTTTGTTCCATGGCCACAGAACCCCCACCCCAGCCCATCCTTCCCTTCCTTCCGTCCTTCCCTTCCCTTCCCTTCCCTTCCTTCCCTTCCCTTCCCTTCCCTTCCCTCCCCTTCCCTTCCCTTCCCCTTCCCTTCCCTTCCCTCCTTCCCTTCCCTTCTCTCCCTTCCCTTCCCTTCCTTCCCTTCCTTCCCTTCCCTTCCCTTCCCTTCCCTCCCTTCCCTTCCCTCCCTTCCCTTCCCTTCCTTCCCTTCCCTTCCCTTCCCTTCCTTCCCTTGGCAGCCAGACCTGGGCCCATGCCAGGACTGAGGGTTTGGACACTGTCTAGGAAGTTGATGCTTTCCAAAGCTACTTTTCAAGGCCTTCATTTATGTCTTCCACTCAGTTCTGGGCTGCAGCTTGTTGGCTGGGATTTTGTTTATTTCTCTTCACAACAAATAAAGTGCTGAAACACAACCAGTTATTGGCAGTAAAAAAAGCTTTGCACCCCCCAGGATATGACCCCTGAATTCATTTGGCTGATATCATTAGGGAACAAATTGACCATCCAAACATTCCACCTTTGCTCTGCTTCATTGCTTCAGGGGTTTATTCCCTGCTTTCTTTATTGCAGAGACACTGAAACACAACATAAATAGGATTTGCCTCAAAATATTTCTGATCTTGGCTCTTCCTGACAATTCAAAATTTTCTTAATGGAAATAGCATGGGACACGTTCTTCTGAAATACTCTTCAACAGAGTATTCAACAGTGATTCAACAGATCATGCTTGATTTGGCAGAATTGAGCATGAGCCAAGGGACCAGTGGGTCTGATCCCTTTTCCTGCATCAGCAAAATTATTTCTTCAAGTCTCATATCTCCTACCTCCTCAAAGAAGCTTTTCACTCTTCATTCACTGCCTCCAATATTTAGTGGGCCAATATGACCAGTGTGTCTGTCAGGTGGAAATTGGCCATGAAAAGGTTCTCCTTCCTTGTGGCAGGGGTTTATTCCTGCTTTCTTTCCTGCAGACACACCCAAAGCCAACACTGCAACACCAACCTCAAAATGATTCTAATTTTGACTGTCCCTGAAAATTCAGAACCATCCTCAGAGTGTTATCAATGGGGGTTAAAGTCGGGTGGATGGTCATCAGGACAGACTCAGGAGCTCGCTATATTCTGGTCATGAAATTTGTAGTTTATTGTAAGGGCGTGGGTATATGAGGGAGTGAGTGTAAGAGAGAATAAGAGAGTACAGAGAATAAGAAAGAGGATAAGAGCAATTTCCCTTTTACAATACAACAAGTACTCTTCTATGTTGAATATTCTAACTTCCATTAACCAATCTACTACAAAATACTAATTTCCTAATATTTGCATGCAACCTATAGGAATTGCACTATTAGCATGTTTTATGGCTTTCTTATCTATAAACCTTATCTTTAAACCTTTCCTGACATACTTGGAACAGGATGTCTGTTAGCTCCTTGGTATTTGTGGCATTTGACATTATCTAAACAAAGAAAGAGGCCTTAAACCTTCACATCTATTTCCTCATCCCCAACAGTTTCCCTGTTCCCAGGGACAGGCTCCAGGGCTGGGCTGTCACTTGCACAGAATGAAGAAGAGCTGCTGCACTTGCCAGTGGCTCAGGGGGCTCACGATCAGTGCTTTGAATGCAGCTTTTGTGCACACTCTGCCTCCCTGAGCCGAGCAGCATTTCTGGGCATGGACACCCCTGCTGCAGCCAACATCCTCCCAGCACAGCTGCAGGAATGAGATTGCAGCAAGCCCTGCCTGAAGGAGTCTCCAGTCTGCTGCAGCCCTGCACCTGTAGTGGAATCACCTTGTGCTGCCATGGGGGAGCAAAGGGGGTGAGGGGCTCTTTGCAGATGAGGGTCTCCTCAATGTGCTGCTGCTGCTCCTCCCTGGGCCTGATTCAACAGCTGGTGCCTTTCCCTGCAGCTGTATCAGGAGCCTGCCTGGAAAAATGACACTGTCAGTGCAAGTGACAGCCACCCATCCCTGCCATGGCTCTGCCCACAGGGCATCCTGCCTACCCAGCTGCTCCAGGTCAGGTGATGTTAGACAACATAAAAATACCTTCAAACAATGCATTTTCCACATTCTGCCAAAATCAAAGGCCACACAGTCCACATGTTGGGGGCAGACTGCTGTTAGCAGAATGGGGGCAGCCCCAGCAGCTGCTGTCCCCGTGGCTGGATGGCCATGGCAGTGGAGACAAGTCTCTCACCATGCCCACTGCTGTGGCATCCAGTGCTCTGGAGTTGTTCCCACTGAACTCAGGGTGCTGCTACTGTAGCAACATCACTCCACAGATTTGATAACAAAGACTTGGAATGGCATACAGGACTTGCCCAAAGAGCTACTTAAAAAAAAAAAAAAATGGGAGGGGGCAGGGGAGTTAGAATAGTTCACTCCTTCTAATACAAGCATACATGGACTTAAGCAGGGGCATTGGGCTAATCATACTGGGGACTGCTTTGAAAGCCTTGTCTCTAGCAGTTCCCACCAGTCGGCAAGATTTTTTCTGGAGAAAGGAGTAGATAAGTGTGGAGGAAATTCAGCGAGGGAAATACGCAAACAATCAGTGTGATTGATAAAGCATGGTTTGATTTATTAAAGGCACCATCTATATTTATAATCCAAAATATAATGACTTAAGCATATTTGGCATAATTTCATTGGTTTTAGGTACATACGCCTCTCCTACTATTGGGTCTTGCAAGTGTGAGATGACCACCCCTTCTACTTTTTCAGCTAAGTCTGTGTATGTGCTTTTTAGTAGCAAACCTACTGCATCTGTTCGCTATATAGCAACAAACTAACCATCTCTTCCTTCTTTCACATCCTCTAGCTGCAGTAGTATCAGTTTTACGAATAGGCTGCTATAGCCTGACCAGCAGCACCTTGTCTTGCTGCATCTCAGTCTGTCTGAGCTGCCCTTAAGGCCCTGCTGGCAGGGAGATGCCCCTGGGCAGTGCCCTGTGCTGGGAGGGGTGTGCAGGGCAGAGCTGAATCCTCCCGGGCTGGGCTGGGCTCTGGGAGCATTGGCAGGGACAAGCCTTGGATAGAGAGAAACAGGTGCCAGTAGGCACAACTGCAGGCTGCAGAGAACCAGACCAACCCTTGGACCTAGCATCCCTAGTATCCCTCCCTGTCGATCTGCACAGGGAAGGAAAAAAGGTTTATAAGAAAAGGATTTTGCAATTGAAACCTCAAAAAGTCAGCTTTATTTTTCCAACACATTTTAATTGTTTATTTTAATTGATTACCCTGAATTAGAGGGAGGTGTAATGAGCAAAGGTCAGCTATATGGGGCCAGCAGCAATGTCTGTGTGCAGAGCTGGGGCAGATCAGTGCTGGCACAGCAGCTGTGCCCAGCAGCAGCACTTGGTGTTGCCAGTGCTGCTCCCGTGCCACTGCCCCACTCTGGCCCCACTCCCCATTTCAGTTCCTGAGCTGGCACCATGGGAACGTCCCTTGTGCAGCAGGATCATCCTACAAGTGCTTCAGGAATTGTCTGCAGGGTCCTGCAGTGCCTCGTGCTGCTCCCTTGCCAGAGGCACCACAGGCCAGGGGGCACATCTGGGCTGGTGTGTCTGGGTGTGGGGCTCCCTGTTCTCAGAGTCTGAAATATTATAATTTGTGACTTAAACATTTTCATGAAAGACTTAGCAAAGCTGTTTTCCAAAAGGTGCAGAGCAGACCATCACTCCCTTGTTATATATGTGATTCGTGCTAATTAAATTGTAACTGTATTAGCAAAAATGTTGCTTATTAGAAAAATTGTACCTACTTGTTACAAAGCAAAACGGGGAAAGAAATGGTTAAACAAAGCAGATGGAATCATCCTCCAGATATTTGGTGGGAGGTGAGGATAGTAAGGGCATAGATCTAAGAACAGCATCTAGAAATAAAACTTTTGACCTTGAATTGGGCCAAACTGGCACGATTCCAGGCATTGAACACTGGAATAAGGCCTGTTGTGGAACATCTATTTAATTATATAATGTGCTAAGCATAATGCACTTGCGCTACCTGAGAGGTCAAACAGCGAACACTGAGGAAGACCCAGAGCCTTCATCGGAAACAAGACCCCGAAAGGAGGAGAGACCCCGACCACTGGTGATGCATGGCAACACAACAGAGTGGACACGGAGGAGCTTTCAAGAACATTCTGTATTATTATGTATTAGTAAACAGTATATATGTGAGATTTTAGCTTGACTGATTTGGTACAGTGTAAGAGGAAGGGCACTGACTGTACCCCTGGTTGGGTATCCCCTGGTCAGTTTTGCTCATGCTTTATTTGAGCTAAACCTCGATTGTACTAAATCACTCAGTGCCAAATTTTGTATTTACTTAAATCTATGTAACTAATATATTTTGATTACATTCATTTGTATACAATTGTTACTCTTATTAATAAATTGCTGCTAGATTCAATCTTGTTGTTTGATTTATTGGATAAAATTGAACAAACCCAAATATCCATTTATAACACCCTGAATAGGCCCCCTGATTGAGGCCCTGAACCACTCCCTCATGGATGTAAGTAACTCAGGAGAGAATACATTCACTGGGGGATCAAGCTTAGCACTTTCAGGGTGGAGACCTTGGCCCCAGGGCTATCAGCTGCCAGGCTCACACAGACCCTCACTCCACAGAGTTGGGGGTAGAGAGGTTTTGGGTGTGCAGTGAAAAAGCCTCTGGTTCCAGGCAGTGACCGCCCACCCTCCGCTGTGCAGAGGAGCCCAAGTTGCAGTGGCCCTTGACCCTGGAAAAAGCTTATGCACAGCAGAGGGGCTGTCATGGCCCACCAAAGGCTCCCCCCAGTTGGACCCTGCACCAGAGCACTGCAGCATGATCCAAAGTGTTGCAGGAGACAGTATCAAACTGGCCCCCTGCAGGGCAGGCACCTGGACACTCCCACCTGCCCAAAGGTACATTAATCCACTGGACTCTGTGCTTTTCAGCGTGGCAGAGGGGGATCCTCACTACCAGATGGAGTGGAAACGTGGTTGGGACCTTCAGAAGGGTGATACACTTCTACCTAACACCTGTCACTTTCTCCCTGTCCCACCAGGCCCCCTAGGACAACTCTTTTTCTAATTCTTCTTTTCCCTTTGCCTCTTTTAATATTAAATAAAATACTTTTTTTTTTTTTTTTTTTTTTTTTTTTTTTTGGCACTAGCATCTAACGTCGCTTGGTTGTAATCACATTTTTTGGGTATATTTCAAATCTTTTTGTGTCCAATCTGTTTTATTCCCTGAGGTTTCGTTTCTTTTGGTCTTCTGTGTTGAAACCAATTCATAACACCTGTCCAGGTCCCTCTGCAGAGCCCTCCTACCCTCCAGCAGATCCACACTCACACCCAGCTTGGTGTCACCATGATTCCACGATGCCCTTAAGTGTCACAATGATCTCCAAGACTACAGGAGGCTCCATAGTGTCACAACAGCCCCTTGGTTCCCCAACACCCTTGAGAGTCACAATGGCCCTTTGGTTCCATTGGGCCCCTCGGTGTCACAATGGCCCTTGGTGCCCCAAGGCCCTGCAGTGCCACAATGGATCCTTGGTTCCATGAGGTCTCGCAGTGCAGCAATGCTCTCCTTGGATCTGCACTGGCACCATGGCCCCTTGCTTCCCCAGGGTCCTGCAGTGTCACAATCATCACAGAATCACCCAGGTTAGAAAAGATCTTTGAAATTATCAAGTCCAACCTGAGATGTAACACCCAGACAATGGCAGTCAGTGCCACATCCAGTCTATCCTGAAACACTTCCAGGGATGGTGACTCCACCACCTCCCTGGCAGCCCTTTCCAATGCCCAATCACTCTTTTTGTCAAGAATATTTCCTAATGTCCAGCTTAAACCTCCCCTGGCACAGATTAAGGTTGTGTTGCTTGTTCTGCCACTGTTCCCTGGGAGAAGAACCTGACCCCACCTGGCTCTCCTACCCTCCAGCAGATTTCATACACTCACACCCAGCTTGGTGACGCCAGCAAAGCTGCTGATGGTGGACTCAATGCCCTCATCCAGACCATCAATGCAGTTATTGAAATCCACACTGGCTGGCTCTGATCCCTCATTCATCCTGCAGGTGCCCTGTGATGGCTCTCAAGGTGATCTGTTCCATCACCTTGCTGTGCACCAAGGTCAGGGTGACAGGCCTGGAGTTCCCCAGATCCTCCTTCCAGCCCTTCCTGTGGATGGGCTCACACTGGCACCTCCAGTCCTCTGGGACCTCCCTGGTGAGCCAGGACTAATGGTAAATCATGGAGAGCAGCTTGGGGAGCTCATCCAGCAGCTCCCTCATCCTCCTAGGATGGATCCCATGTGGTGCCAGAGACACCTGTGAGCATCTGAGTGGCTCAGCAGGTCCCCAGCTGCTTCCTCCTGGATTACAGGGGTCTGTTCTGCTCCCCTTCCCCATCTACCAGCTCAAGAGATCACTTGTCCTGAGGACAAAATGTCTTATTGTTGGAAATTGAGGCAAAGAAGGGCTTAAGTGCCTTAGCCTTTTCTTCATCTTTGGTAACATATCTTCCCCCAATAAGAAATGGAGGTTCTCCTTGTCACTGCTTTTCCCATTAATGTGTTTATAAAATAATTTTTTTTATCCTTCACAGAAGTGGCCAGGCTATATGCTAATTGATGTTTCAGTTCTCATTTTTCTGTATGACCTAACAATATCCGTAAACACTTCCTTAGTTGCCTGCCCCTCTGTCCAAAGGTGATGCACCCTCTTTTCTCCCTGAGTTCTGGAAAAACTCCATGCCCAGCCAGGCCAGTCATTTTTATCTCTAGCTCACTTTTGGAATACAAGGACAAGCTGCTTCTGCTCATTCAAGATTTCTTTCCTGAATGTCTCCATCCTTCCTGGAATCCTTAGTTCTTAAGGTGTGCTTCCCATGAAAAATCAGTACTTGATTCAATTATCCTTGAATAATTGAAGGTTATTGAGGTTCTGATGATGGTTGAGAGGTTGAGATCATCACCGAGACCTCATCTTATAAAAGTCTGAAACCTGCAAAAAGACATTGTACCATGGGGGTGTGAGGCTTATACAACCTGGTTCCTTCAGGTGTGGGAGCTGATGGGTACAGGTGTGCAACTGGATGGTTCTGAGGCAAGGAATTTGAGACCCTTGACCCAGGACTGAGGTGTGGATCAGGTATTCATAAGGGAGCAGGGCCTCCTTGCCCTCTGGAAGCAGCTTTTAATGAGTGTGAGAGAGAGGTTTGTCCACAGAGAGATAATGCAGGAACACCACCACAGAATGAGCTGGAAGAGCCTTGAGGAAGGGATCCAGCAGCTGAGAAAAGTGGCAGCACTGGAGGTGCTCTTTGGGAGGGGTGGACAGCAGGACAATGACCCTGACAAGGTCAGGTGCACAGGGCAGATGCTGTGGAATCTGGCAAACCTGGGGCCATCCAAATAACCTTTACTGTGACAATTAATGCTGATAACAACCCAGAGACAGTGGGTTCTGTCACAAACAAGCTTAGAAATTGTGAGAGTGTGATCAATGACCTGAGGCAGACTCATGTCTCTGCTGTGGTTAAGGAACTCAAAGAGGAGTTTAAGGAAGAGATGAGGGAGATAAGGGAAGAGGTGAGGAAGATCAGTGCAGCATCAGTGCCAGTCACAGGCACCAAAGTCAGAGTCCAACATGCCCCAGCTAGGGAGAGAGGATACACCCCACGAGCTGACCTGTGGTTCTTTTTGCACAACCATGGGGAAATCATGAAAAGGCAAAATGAGAAACCCACTTCTGTGCTGGCAGCACGGGTGCATCAACTCAGGGAGGGAAGCACTAAGAGAGGGAGTTCCACTCAAGTGAAGGCAGCCTCAACCTCCCATGACCAAGCTGCCAGGTATTGCAGAAAGGAAGATGACCTGTGGGATCCTCTTAAAAGAACCTCTAGTATGTATGCCCAGGAAGGAAATGATAACCAGGGTTAGAGGAGCCCTGCCTCTAGCCAGGGAGAGGCACAGGACAGGTCTTTTGGATGGAGCAGATCCAATGGCCTGGCACATCAGAGCCTTTAGTTGATCCTGGTGCACAGTGTACCCTAATGCCACTGGGACATGGGGGCAGAACCTGTTTCCATTGCTGGGGTGATGGGGGACCACAGGAATTGACTCTGCTGGAGGTTGAAATGAGCCTGACTGGGAAGCGGTGACAGAAACATCCCAGTGTGACTGGCCCAGAGGCTCCATGAATTCTGGGCATACTCTTCCTCTGGAAGGGCTATTACAAAGAGCCAAATGGACTCAGGTGGGCTTTTGGAACAGCTGTTGTAGAGGCAGAGGGCATTGAGAAATTAAACACCTTGCCTGAAAACCCATCTACAGGAGGTTCCTGAAGGTGAAAGTGCAACAAGTACCAACTGCCACCTCAACAGCACACAGCCAGCATTATCAAAGGAATCAAGATGCCATTATCCCCACCCATAAAATTTTGGCTGGAAAGTCAAAGAGTGCTCAGTAAAACCCACTCACCCTTCAACAGCCCCAGTTTGCCTGTGGGCAAGTCTGACAGACAATAGAAATTGACTGTAGGCTGTTGTGCCTTGAATGAAGTGACTCCACTGTGGGAGCTAAGACAGAGTGCTGTGGATTTCATTAGCATAAACAGCTTGATAACCAAGATGCCTTGGCAAGAGCAAACAGAGCTTTGAAGACTCCATGAAGATTGGATCAAGACTGGTGACAGGAAAGAAGAATTAATCAAATAGAAATGTTGCAAAATGTGTAAGCTTGTCTGTGTGATGTTTAACCCAACAAATGTGATAAAAAATTACCACCTCTCCTAAAAATGGTATATAAGCATATGTAGCTGAGAGTAAATTTGGATTGTGACCAGCAGTCAGTAGACCTCCTCTCTCTCCCAGTCGTTGATTCTCCAGTGCTGAGCGCTGCCGTGCCAGACACGCTGGATCTCCAGGAGGAGCTGGAGCCCAAGGCAGCAAAGTGGCACCATTGACATTGCCAATGCATTTTCCTCCATTCCTTTGGCAGCAGAGTGCAGGCCTCAGTTTCCTTTCACCTGGAGGGATGTGCAGCACACCTGGAACTGACTGCCCCAGGGGTGGAAACACAGCCCCACCATCTGCCACGGGCTGATCCAGGCTGCACTGGAAAAGGGTAAAGCTCCAAAACATCTGCAATACATCAATAACATCATTGTGTGGAGGAACAGGGCAATAAAATATTTGAGAAAGGAGAGTGGATCATCCAGATTCTGCTGGAAGGAGGTTTCGCCATCGAGAAGAGCAAAGTCAAGGGAGCTGCCTGAGAGATCCAGTTCCTGGGATTAGAGTGGCAAGATGGACAGAGCCACATCCCCACTGAAATGATCAATGAGATCATCACAGTGTCTCCACCAAACAGAGAGAAGGAAACACAAGGTTTCCTAGGGACCATAGGGTTTTAGAGAATGCATTCCTGAGTGCAGCCACATTGTGACCAGGCTCTACCTGGTCACCCTAAGAAGAACAATTCCAGCTGTGGCCCTGAACAGCAACAAACCTTCACCCAGACCAGAGAGAACTGGCCAAACCTCTACCTTTGTACTGAATCATATATAGTAACCAATGCTCTGTGGAGTTAGTTAGAAAGGTAAAAATGGCCTGCTAGCAACATAAAGGAAAACCAACTGAGGCTGCTGATGAGTGGAAAAACATTGCCACTCAGACAAACTTTTTGTAAAAGGCCATCATGTAGATGGCCACGTCCCCAAAAGTCAGGCTAATAAAGAACACTAAAACAAGGAGCAAGGAGATCAAGCTGAAAAAATAGAGATGTCACCAATAAATTTAAATTAGCAACATAAGGGAGAGTTGTTCCTAACTCAATAGGCCCATACTGCCACAAGCCATCAAGACAAAAATGCCACCTATAAGTAGGCACAACACTGAAAAGCACATTTAACTATAAATTGCATTTCTCAAGTTATCCATAACTGTAAGACATGTGCTAAAATCAAGCAAGCCAAGCTGATAAGGCCTCTCTAATATGGGGGGCAATATTCAAAATATAAGCATAAAGAAGCCCAGGAAATGAACTACATCACACTGCCTGAAACCCCCCAAAGCAAGTGCTAAGTGATCACCACTAGATCATTAGAAACTTACAGTGAGAACTGTGTGTAAAGTTTCACTGTGGATAAAAATACACAGCAGAGTTTAAAGAATGTATTAATTAAGGCAGGATGCAGATGGTAATAGAATAAGGAGTAGATCATGTCTTAAGTTGGAATGCAAGATGCAAGCAGAAGTATACATTCTATCACCCTCTGCTGAAACCAGGTGGAGCAGGGCTCCTTATCTCTTCCACGACCCATCCCTCAGAACTCCTCCCCACAAGGAGTTATACCTTATGGGAGATGCCTCACCCAAGGAGAAAAGCCAAGTATTTCCTACCTAAACAAAATCTGAAATTTGAAACATCAGAGCAACCTTTCCCACCAAATTCCCAGAAGAAGACCAGGCCTATCTTCATCACCACTAGATGTTATAAAAGTAACTACACCCTTCTCCAAAATCATTGCTTCAACAAAACCACATCTGTCCCTCCAAGAAAACTACAGTTACCATTATTCATACTGTAACCAACACCCTGAGAAACAGGGTTACAGGTTGCATTCTGACCTTGCCAGTGTTTTAGTCTTTATACTACTATACTTTTATTTTCATTTTCCCAGTGAAAAACTGCTATTCTAAATCCCATATCTTTGCCAGGGAGCTCCTTAATTTCCAAGTCATATTAATTTAGAGGGAGGGAGTTTACATTTTCCGTTTCAAGAGAAGCTGCAGAGCTCCTCAGCAGACACCTGTCTGTCAAACCAAGACAGTGCCCTGCTGCAGCTCCATCCCCATGGCAGGATCCGCGCTGGATGATCCCCAGGGACCCCCGGTGGGCAGAGCCCCCCTGAGCCCTGGTGCTGCTGATCCGTGTTGGGAAGATACCTGGCTGGGGGCTCCACATCCTCCCGGTGGCCTGGATTTTCTCTGCATTTATCTTTGTCCTTCCCAAACACCCAAAACCAGGGTAAAAATAGAGATGTTAAATAACGACCTGCTTGGGGACACGGGGGGATCTTCCAGGGGATGCGGGGGACGCTCGGTTCCAGGGATTTGAGGGGTCCTGGGAGGGACCTGGGGGTTTTTCAGGGCGTTGGGCACCCCAGTTCCAGCGGCTCTGGCTGCGCTGGGAGACCACTGGGAGAGGAGGAGGAGCGAGGGGAAGAGGAGGAGCGGGAAGACACGGAAGAGAAGCAGTGGGAAGAAGAGGAGGGACACAGGAGGAGCGGCTGGAAGAGGAGGAGCGATTTTGGAACCGCCCGTTTCCCTCGCCGGCACGCTGAGGTCGCAGCTCCCCCGGGTCCGGCACCATTGCCCCCCAAAATCCCGCAGGTGAGCGGGGAGGGGGAGCTCGTCCCAAATCCATCATTGGCGGCTCCGGGAGGGTTTTATTTTTCGGTTCAGGGGATGTTTGGATCTTGCAGGAGCCCAAAGCCGCGCCAGAAATGGCTCTTTCGGATCTTGGCGGCTCCGACGTGGGATCGCCCGGTCGCGGCGGGGACGGGGGGATATCAGCTCTGGGGACCCCCGGCAGCCTGGAGGGGTGCAGGAGGTTGGTGCTGATCGGGCTCTGGGCCCCCGAGGCTGAAAGGGGCGCTGACTGCTCCAGCTGCCCTTGGACAGCACCACCATCAAACCCAACGCGCTCAGCCCTTGTTTTCATCCCCAAACCAGGATTTCCCAAACCTTGGCTGCATTAAGGAGGAGGAGGCCATGAGGACGAGGTCGATGTCCCGGGAGCCGCGGGCAGGTGAGGAGGAAGTCAGTGCCCCTTTCCCCCTGTGTCCTGCTCCATCTCCCAGCCCATCACAGCCCCGGCAGCAGCACAACTCTGGGGGGATCTTCTTGCCCTTCCCTCTGGCACGGAGGCAAATCCCATCTTGTCCTTGTTCTTCCTCCCCAGACAAGGAGCTGAGCATGGACAGCAGGGAGGACAAATCCCCGCGGCACAGCCTCGGGCAAGAGGCCGTTTGCAGCGGCTCCACGGCGCAGGAATTCAACGGGGAGGAAAAGCCCCGCAGATCCCGCAGCAGGAGGGGCTGCAAACGCACAGCCCGGGGATCCCAGCAGGAAAGAGCCAGCCCGGGCCGGGGAGGCGGCCGGAGCTTGGAGCTGGGGCTGCGTGAGCAGCTTCACCATGGGGAGAAGCCCCACAAGTGCTCAGAATGTGGGAAGGGCTTCAGGTGGAGATCAGAGATGATGAAACACAGGAGAATCCATACGGGGGAGAAGTCCTACAAGTGCTTGGAATGTGGTAAGGGCTTCAGGTGGGGATCCAACCTGATCAGACACCAGAGAATCCACACAGGGGAACGGCCCTACGAGTGTGGGGAGTGTGGGAAAAGATTCAGGCACAGCTCAATCCTGACTGTGTACCGGAGGATCCACACTGGGGAGAGGCCTCACAAATGTGGGGAGTGTGAAAAGAGATTCAGCCAGATATCAACCCTGATTGTGCACCTAAGGAGCCACACTGGGGAGAGGCCATACGAGTGTGATAAATGCAGGAAGAGGTTTCAGACCAGCTCCAGTCTCCTCCGGCACTATCGCATTCATACAGGGGAGAGGCTCTTCTGCTGCCCCGACTGTGGGAAGAGCTTCAATCAAAACTCCAGCCTCGTCAGGCACCGACTCATCCACACTGGGGAGAGACCCTACGAGTGTGATAAATGCAGGAAGAAGTTTGAGAGCAGGTCCAGCCTTCTGAGGCACTATCTCACTCACTGCGATGAGAGGCCCTTCTCCTGCCGCGACTGCAGGAAGGGATTCAAGACAAACTCCAACCTCGTCAGCCACCGGCGCATCCACACCGGGGAGAGACCCTATGAATGTCCTGAGTGTGGGAAGAGCTTCTCACAGAGACCTACCTTGACCAAACACCAACGGAGTCTCCACTGAGAGAAGCCCTGTGAGTGCCCCGAGTGCAGGAAAAGCTTCGTGCTGCCTCCCTGTGGCCTGGATTTTCTTTGCATTTCTCTTTGCCCTTCTCAGACACCCAGTACCGCGGTAAAAATGAAGACATTGAACTAAGACATGCCTGCAGACACAGGGGGATCTTCCAGAGGATGTGGGGGACCCTGTGTTCCAGGGACTTCAGGTTTCCTTGGGGGTGTCTCAGGGCTTTGGGCTCCCCAGGCCCAGCAGCTCTGGCTGCACTGGGAGATGCTGATGGTGGTTCTGGGCCAGCTGATCAAGGACCCCCTGCCCTGACACCCTCCCCGTTTCCCCCTGACCCAGCTCCCGCTGTCCCCTGTCCAGGATCCTCCTCTCCCCACTGTCACTGCCCTTGCCCCCAGCCCATTCCCATCTCACACCACTCCTGCCCCTGTCCCATTTGAGATCCCATTCCCAGTAGCATTCCCTGCCCTGTATTCTCTGCCTGGTTACCGTTCACATATTCCCAGTCTCATATTCCCAGTCCTGTTCCCCTTCTTATATTCCTGATCCCAGTCCCATTTCTATATTTCCAGTCCCCTTCCCATATTCCCATTCCCAGTCCTTCTGCCCTATCTCCATGTCTGTTCTGTGTTCCATAATCTAAATCCCCGTCCCATATTTTCTGCCCAATTTTTATTTCCATATTTCCTGTTCTGGTCCCATATTACCATTCCCTGTTCCCATTTTCATTCGCATCCCAATGTCCCTTTCCCATTCCCCACTCTCAGTCCCTGTCCCCATTCCTGGTTATTGGAGAGTGGAACAGAGAAGCCTCTCTGACTCCCTCCAAGAGAAAACAGTATACAAGAATTAAATTAAAAATTGTTTTGACAAAATACAGGAAACCACACAGACATTAAATAGAGGTCTAAGTTTTACTATAGGGAATTAGAAATATTAAGTAGCATAGAAAATATTAAGTAGCATAGATATGAAGTAGAAGTTTAAATCTTAGTGTGAAGTACATAGAATTATGTTTTAAATACCATAAAAAGAAAAAGCCATGGAATCTGCCTTGAGACATTAAAAATTTAGTTCTAGACAAACTAAAATTACATTAGGAATATTTTGTATATTCTTGACATAGAACAGATAGGCCATATGCACAAGTTATATGTAGACTTTAGTGTTAGGGAATTCTAATAGGTTTAGGAGAAATTTGTCAGGTTCACGGTTTTGGCTCATTGGGTAATTTGTCAAAACAAATCGTTGTATTGGAGCCAGAGCTCTCTCTCTCACTGCTCTCTCTTTGCTCTGTCCTCCTCCACCACCATCATCATCACCACTACCTGCATGTGAGAGAAGAAGAGGAAGATGAAGAAGAAAAGAACAGAAGAAGAAAGGCCAGGGAGCATCTGCCTTTGGAGACTCTGCACCAGCCGCAGCTTCGACCTCTTGCAGCAGAGAGCTGCTCCTGCTTCCATCGGGACTTTATGGCAGAGAGATTGAACAGGGACTGGAGAGCCTTGGGCTCTTTGCCTTTGGAGCCTGACGTGCCTTCACAAGAAACAACTTTACAGCAGCCAGCAGCTGCTCTGCTCTGGGAAGATCTAAAGCCACAACCAATCCCCACAGCCGGTGCCAGTCCCGGTTGTGGACACTGCTGGAGGCCCAGGCACATTTTAGCTAGGCCTTTTTCTCAAGTTCTAAGTATTTTTTTAAGGCCATGAAATTTTTTCAGCCTCTAGCCAGGATTTTTCCCAGGCCAGAGACCCTTCTTTACTTTGAACACAAAAGAAAAAATCATAACAGAGATAAACACCTGCAATGTCCATGAGAAATTCAGGGAGGAGAGGTGTCTCCTTCTCTGACCAATGATCTGTTTGTATTTTGTTTTCCATGAACTGTCTTATTTAAGGCAATGGTTTCTTTCAATAAATTTCTCTTTCTTGCTCTTTTCTGCATCAAGCAAGAGAGTGTCTTGTTGCTGTTTTTTCGTTACTCCATAACCCTTCCACAGCAACAGAGCCAGACACAGCATCAGCAAATCACCACTGCTGTGTTTTGGCAGGACTTTGGTTCTGCACCTTCAAAGCAACAGCAGATTGTGGCATTTTTGTTCCTGAAGCTCAGCACTGACTGAAGTGGCATTTTTAATGCACTCCCTAACTGCAAAACACCTTCAGACACACTTTAATGACAGACAGGCTGTGGGACCAGGGGGTTTCTGGACGGTCCCGGGACAGACTCAGGAGCTTATTATTTGCTGTTCTTCAGGGTTGTATTTTATTATACGGCGTGGGTATAAGAGAGAGCTTAGTGAAAAGTTAGAGATTAGAGGTAATAAGACTGGAGAGGAGGAGCGGGGAGGGAAGAGAGGAGAAGCAGGAACAGCAGAGGAGAGAAGAGAGAAGTAGAAACAGAAGATAAGAGAAATAGGGAGAAGAGAGAAGTAGAAGGATTTTCCATTTGCAGTACAATAAGTATTATTCCATAATGAATGTTCTGAATTCCAATAACCAATCTAATACAATATACTAATTTCCTAATATTTGCATGCAACCTGTAGGAACAACTAAATTACCATGTTTTATGGCTTTACCCTTATCTTGAGATCTTTCCTCCCAGGCTTGGGACAGGATGTCTGTTGGTTCTTGTGCATGTATTGTATTTGGTTTTATCTAAACAAAGGAAGAGGCCTCAAACCTTAACATAACTATTTTCAGCATCTATGTCAAATACTGCTAACATCTCTATTTCATCTATTGTTTCAGAACTGCTTGCTAGGCACTCATAAGTCTTTGCTCTTCCTTCAACAACATCTCCTCCATTTCGTTGAACAACAAAAATATTAGAAACTGTCTTGGTCATTATTTTCCTTATACACTGGAGTATGCAGGGTAAAAACACTAATAACACAACTATTACTAATAGAATAAACAAGCCTATTTTACAGAGTTCCTTTAGCCAAGAGGCAAAGCTCCAACCTTCAAACAACCTGTCTAGCCAGGTGGGATCACTTGTAGTAATTTGGTTAGCTAAATCCTTCAAATTGTGGAACTGTTTATGAATGGAAACAGAATGATCTGATAAATTCATGCAACACAATCCTTGAAAATCTTCACAGCCATGCCCACGAGCTAGTAAAAGGAAGTCAAGGACTGCTCTGTTTTGTAGAGTGGCATGTTTCACCTGTCATGCTTCTTCATCTGTCAACAAGTCACTAAGTGCAATTGATGTGGCTTTTACTTCTTTACTGAGCCAACATCCCAACTGATTTAACTGTCTCAGAGCAAATGTAGTGCTCACCTGAGGTAAAAAAATGCTTGTGATAATTGTCATGCCAGAGTTCCACAGGCAAAAGTCACTTTCAAAATGATATCCTGTGGAGGATCTGATTTTTCTACTTTTGTTTTTGACCACCTCTTTAACACTGGGGGCTATTATGGTAAGTTGTCCAAGTGCACAGGGGCCACCTTCTATATATGAAGGTACGCCCTACCATGCTCTGTCTCCACAAATGAGCCAAATTCCCTTGGGAAATCATATTGGAAGTTTGCTAAATCGACTTGCGTGTGGCTCAAAATATGTGAGAAGTTTAGTTTGATTACACCAAAAAGTCACATTGCTATAAACTGGGTGATATGGGGTAACATTTAAATGAGGACCGTCTCCTTCCATGAGATGAAAGAAATAACAACTGTTCATAGTTACTGAACCTAAGATTTCAAGATCTTGGAGATCAAATTGATCAGCTTTAAAATTGTCAATGTAAGTTTGATGTCTTTGGCTGGGAGTTGGAGATGCATGATGATCATCATATGGCCAATACCTTTCAAGGGTGACATTGTCAAAACCCTCTGGCAAAGGTACTCCTACTAAACAGGTTGAAAAAGGTTTGTCAGGACTTGTGTTAGATAAGCAGATGGTGTCGGAGCCTGCTGACTTGGCTAAGGAAACCCAGATATTTGTCTGGGGTTGATTCACTGGTAACGCTTCACTACAAAAGCTAAAACAAAGGAAGAAAAACAACATGCATTCATGCAAACAATGAAACTCGTTCTTTTCTTGAACTGTTTCTCCTGGTCACTTTCTCCTGATGATTCTGCACAGTTCAGGTCTGGGTGCTTGCTTCCTGGCTGCTTCTCGCAGGATCACTGGCTGCTGTGGAGGCTTCAGCAGGTTTTGATGCACAGTGGGGCTTCACATTCTTTGCTGGCACCCACTTGAGGCCTCCATCTGTGGAAACACACACAAACCCTTTTCCCCATGTTATGAGGTTGTATGGTCCCTCTATTTGTCCTGTTTCTAAGTTTTTAACCAAAACTAGGGGTGCTCCTTCAGTTTTGCTTTTTTTGTTATTCAAAAAGTGTCTATAAATAGGAGGATCTGGCTCGTCTGCAGAGCTGTTCAAAAAATTGTAGACATACAATGCTTTATTTAGTCTCCTTTGAGGTGAGACCTGGGGATCTTGCCCTTTCTGTTGATCTAAAATGCATTTTAGAGTCTGATGTGTCCTTTCTATTATTCCCTGACCTGTGGGCGAATGAGCAATGCCAAATGTATGGCGAATGCCCCAGTCATTTAAAAATGCAGCCAATTCATGTGAGGTATAAGAAGGACCATTATCAGTTTTGACCTCTTAGGGGATACCTAGATAAGAAAAGGCTTGTGAAAAATGCTGGGAAACATGCTCAGCCGTTTCCCCTGTATGCACAGAAGCAAAAATTGCATTTGAAAATGTATCCACAGAGACATGGATGTTTTTTTAATCTTCCCAAAAGAGGGATACTTAGTAACATCTCTTTGCCATTTCTGCAAGCTCTCCAACCCTCTTGGGTTGGTGGCTCCTGTAGCAGGAATTGACAGAACTAGCTGGCAGTCAGGGCAAGCTCCTACAATATTTTGTGCTTGCTCTAAGGTAATGTGAAAATCTCGTTTAATTGCCTGTGCATTTTGGTGAAAGAATGCATGGCTCAGTTTTGCTTGTTCAATAGTGTTAGGGAGAGTTATTGCAGCAAGCACTGAGGTATCTTCCTCATCAGAGACAGCTGATGCCAATGCATCTGCTCGAGCATTTCCCTCTGCCATAAATCCAGGGAGGCCTGAATGGGCCCTTATGTGGAAAATAAAATAAGGATTAGTTCTGTGAGATAGGATATGGTAAAGACAGGTAAGCCAAAGACATAATTTATCATTGTTCAAATCCTTTAGAACCGATCCCTCAATTCTCTTGACAATATTAGCAACATATGCTGAGTCATTTATCAAGTTGAGAGGTTCTGGAAAGAGCTGAAAAGCCCTTACAACTGCTGCTGATTCTACAATCTGAGGAGAACCTTCAACCTTTTGAACATCTTTTGAACCCAAGCTTTTGTTTCCATATTTTGCCATATAACTACTGAATTGTGTGTTTGCCCTGATCTATCAGTAAAGACAGTAATTGCTTCTAAAGGTTCTTCACTGATCAGAGGTTTTTCTTTGTAGCATAATTTAGCATTGATCCTTTTGTGTGCCGGATAATGAATGGAGCAAATGCCTGGAAAATCAAGCAAGGCATACAGCAAGTCTTCTGATTTTTGCATTGCCCACTCAAAATAAGTTTTCTTCATGGGCAAATAGATAATTGCAAATTCACAACCTGCTATTGAAAGAAGCCTTGCTCTACCTTTGATGATGATCTGAGACATCATTTCTAAAGGTGTGAGGATTGTCTTTGGCGACCTGTAAGAAATGAAAACCCATTCAATCATTAACAAGGGATCTTTTTGAGAGGGGTCCCATTGAAAGATGAGACCACACAGTCTCAGCTCTTGTCCTAAAACTGCAAGGAAAAAGGGTTTATCTGGCATACAGCGATGTGCCTGCCTGGTTCGCAGGGCTTCTGTAAATTTTTCTAAGGCTTTGCAAGCTTCAGGTGTGAGAGACCTAGGGGATCTAATGTTATTGTCCCCTTTCAACAAGTCAAAAAGTGGAGCAAGTTCATCAGCAGTGATTCCTAACACAGGTGTGACCCAGTTGATCTCTCCTAAAAGCTGTTGTAGATCCTGTAAAGTGTGAACCTCCGTCCAGATTTGTACTTTCTGGGGCACAATAGATTGTTCTGTTAATTTCCAACCCAAATATTTCCAGGGAGCAGTCTCTTGTATTTTTGATTCAGAAATCACCAGTCCTGCTTTTGTGATTTCAGCACCAACACTATCACGGGTTGTCTCCATTTGTTTCTGCGTTGGAGCTGCTATCAATAAATCATCCATATAGTGGATTATGAATGATTCTGGGAATTGCTCACGAACAGGAGATAAGGCACGGGCTACGTAATACTGGCAGATGGTTGGAGAATTTTTCATTCCTTGTGGCAAAACGAGCCAATGGTACCTTTGAAGTGGTTCCTGCAGGTTTGTGCTTGGAACAGAGAAAGCAAAGTGAGGTGCATCGTCTGGGTGTAGTGGAATGTTAAAGAAACAGTCCTTTAGATTGATAATGACAAGTGGCCAGTCTCTTGGGATCATGGAAAGGTTGGGCAGGACTGGCTGTAGGGCTCCCATGTCTTCAATCACTGCATTAAGTTTTCTGAGATCGTGTAATAATCGCCAGGTGCCAGAGGCTTTCTTGTGGATTACAAATATAGGTGAGTTCCATGGGCTGGTAGTGGGTGTGATGTGGCCTTTTTGCAGCTGTTCAGCCACTAGGTTCTTAAGAACACTCAGCTTATTGTTTGTTAGGGGCCACTGGGCTTGCCAGACGGGGGTGTCTGTTTTCCAGGTTAGTTTTAAAAAGCTGAGTGTCTCAGTGACCCCTACTAAAAATCCAGTTCAATTCTGGCTCCCCATTGAGAAAGCAAATCTCTTCCCCACACTGTGATGTGTCTTTGCACTACATAGGGAAGAACCAATGCTTTTTTCCCATGTGGTTCTGTAATGCTGACCACAGACTCACTCTGTAGGCATGGAGTTGCACCCCCAATGCCTGTGAGAGCACCTGGGGCAGTTATTAATTTCCATTCTGCTGGCCAGTAATAGTAAGAAATCACAGTAACATCTGCCCCCGTGTCCACCATACCCTTGATTCTAACTCGAATCCCACCAACAGACTGTTCACAAGTCATCATGGGGCGTTGTGTACTTATGTGTTGAATCCAAAAAACTTCAGGGTTGTCCTGATTAAATGAGGGATCACAAGGTGGCATATGCTCTGTGGTCACCATAAACAGTGTTATAACATTAGCTATAGGGGCCTAAGGTGGAATATGCAAGGGAGGATAACAGGCATTAGCTAACACTCGTAGTTTTTCATAGCAGTTGACAGAAAATACACAAGGCAAAACAAGCAGTCCCAGAATACCATTCATCTCTTTGCCAATAACCAAAAAGTCCTGCCTGTATTGAAAAGTCCCAGTAATTCCTGTAGGGATATAGGTATAACTTCTGTCCTTTAAAAATGTTATTGGCTTGGAGGCAGCCAAAGTGCACCAGAACCCTGGGGGCAGTAAGCCTGTGGCATAACCTGGGGTTCTGCTGGTGATGGAAGAATTGGCGTCTGAGCTGGAGTATTTACAAATCCTCCCTCGGGGTTCTGTGGTGCCATAACTTGTTTCACCACGCGGTGGCGCTCCGCGCTCGTCTTCGAGTTTTTTGAATTGTTTTTCTTGCTTACATCAGGTTTGGCTCGGCACTGCCAGGAGATATGACGTCCTTTTTTGCAGTTGGAGCAGCGATCCGATGTCTGCATCATTCTTCTAACTTCTGAGCAGTTCTTCATTATATGACCTGTTTTTTTGCAGAAATAACAGGGTCCTGATATCACAGCAGTAGGCATCACAGTCATACTGGTATTGTTTTGTTGAGAATTCAGGTGCAGAGCAGCCAGTATTTCTGTGAGTTTCTGATCACGTGCTTCTGCTTGTGCCGCTAATGCAGCAGTTTGTGATGTCTGAGCTGTGGGAACTCTTTCAAGTTGTTCTCCCAGGGTTTTACCAAGTTTGTTTGTTTGAATAGATGCCACCTGCTGTAAACTTCCTATTTTGTTGCAGGCATCTATCATTTCAGGCACTGTTGGCTTTTCCTTTGCTATTGCTTTAATAGCTTTTTTGCAGTCTGCATTGGCATTATTTTAAACAATGTCTCGTACCATTATTGGATGGGCTATGTCATCAGAGCACTGTCTCTCAGCTGCCTGTATTACTCTATCCACAAATGTGGTAAATGGTTCAGATGGTTCCTGGGTTATGAGGTTATATGCTTTTTCAAAGACTCCTGCAGGTTGAATCTGTAAGAAAGCTCTGCGTGCCATTTTTTTAATGTCCTCTAGGGCTGTTCTAGGTAAATTCATTTTCTCCTCGTTCCTGTCATCGGGATGATCACCAGTCAGTTTGGTTAAGGTCAGGGCACGTAGTTCTATATCTGGACTGTCTCTGTATGCTGCTAGTGTCTCTGTGAGCACACGTTTCCATTTCAGTTCCCACAGTAGATACTGTGAGTCAGTAAGCGTTACTGTAACCAGATTCTTACAATCATTAGGCGTAAGTGTATGTCCGTCTAACGTGCTCTTTAACAGCTGTTTGAAATAGGGGGATGAGATGCCATTGTCCCTCAAAGCTTTTCTTAATTTTTTAATTTCATGTGATGGGATGGGGGACCATCTTCTGGGACCCCCGGGCTGTGCATTCAATATGACATTGCTAAAATTGCATTAAATATGGCATTGCTAACATATTAAGGCTTTCGTCTTTGCAGATATCGCATCTGATTTCCTGCCAGTCAGTGGAAAGGAAATTGTCATAATATTTCGGGAGGTTGATGTCTGGCGGATTTTTAGAATACAGTGTCTCGGTGTAAAGCGGAGATGCCTTTTGCACAAACGGCAAAGCATTTGCGGGTGTAAAATAGTTCCTTGTTTGCTCCATTATTAACGGGGGTGCTGTGACATCACCTCCCCCTCTGTCTTTTATAACGAGTGTGCCAGGGTGTGATAATAAGGCTGAACTGGAGAATTCTGGTCCCGGGTTGGGTTGCGGTGCTATAGGCGAGAGCGTGGCTGGAGCGCGGCGGGCCGGAGGCGGGGGCTGCGGTGAAGGCAGCACGGCCGGATCCAGGACCGCGGCGGCGATGGGCAGCGGCGCGGGGAATGCGGGCTGCTCGGGAGGGTCGGGGACGGGGCACCGCGACGGCAGCGCCGGCACCGGACAGCAGCTGTGCAGCGACGGCTCGGGTGGTGGGGCGAGAGAAGGCAGGCGGGCCGGCGACGCGGCTGCAGCCGCGCTCTGGACGGGAGGGCGGGTCGGGGACGGGAGCTCCCCGGGGAGCGCTGCTGGCCGGGGCTGGGGAGTCGAGTCGAGGCATCGCCGGAAAAGGTTCCGGTGGTGGCATAAGCGGAGGGGGGGGCATGGGCAGCGGGGGGGATTCAGGGTGAGCCCCCCCCGACTCGCGGCTGGGCACGGGGCTCGCCGCTGCTGGCTGGGATAGCAAGGCCTGCTGAAAAACGCGCGGGATGGCGGCAGTGCCGTGCCTTGGGGGAGGGGCCACGAGGGGATGCTGCGGGGTTTGGGGGGGACTGGGTGCAGATGGCTTGCGGCATCTGCGGCATCGCGCGGAAGGTGCGGCGGGCAGAGCCAGCCCAGCTTTGGCGGTAAAGAGCTCCACGAGAGCCTGACAAGCCGGGACTAGCTCTGCTGCAGCCTTATCTCGGCGAGAAATTTGATTAAACAATTTTATCCCGACTGTCTCCCAAAAAATTTTGGTAAAGAGCAAAGAACTGTCTGCATTAGGAAAATTAAGTACGGTCCACTCTAAGAGATTCTTTAGCTCATGTTTAGGCAAGTTATGCTGACTAATACGTAATAAATGTTTCAGTTGCTTATACAGTGCTCTTTCATGGGCAGAATGAGTGTGTCCCATCATGAATTTTGAGTACTAACCTCGGTTTCCGCCGATACAGTGCCGAATTTCCGTGGTCCCTCAGAAAATGGCTGCCCAGACGATTTCTCTGGGCGGCAGGCACTGTGTTTTCGCTCCCCTCTCTGAGCAGCGCTCCATGCGTCGCTCGGCAGCGGCTCAGCGCGCTCGGGCCCTCCCCCAAGCGGAGCCGCAGCGCCGGCGTCGCTCTGCAGCCTGGGCCGGGCTCCGCGCCCACGCGCGTGGCGTGGCGCTGTCCCTAGAGAGCTCTGTACACAACTGGCCAGCAGCCGAGCCCGCGCTCGAGGCTGTCGGGCAATCCATCCAAAGCCAGGCTCCCCCTGCCTTGACGGCTACCTCGACAGTAGTTTTAAGAGCTCCAGTCCAACACGCTGTTTTAACAACGCTGGACCGTGCTCACGAAAACCGAGGAAGTAATTAAAAGTAGTTGAAATTACCGTCTATGGAGAAAAGTCCCACAGCTGAAGAAGACGAACTGGCCCATTAAGACACGTTGAGGCGCCAATCTGTGGGACCTCTTGGTGTTCTCGGACGGTTCTTAGGGACAAACTCCAGAGCCCAGTATAAGCTGATGGCTACAGTAACAATTTATTACACACACAGAGGGCGTGGGTATTGAGAAATCCTACCGAGGGCTGCCTGCTGCAGCCCAAAGTAGGACAGGAATTGGGAATGGGATATTGGGATAGAAAAAGGATAATATAATGAAGGGAGGGAGGAAGAAAGAAATGAAAAGCTGAGGGTAAGCGTGAGGAGGAGAGAAAGGAGGGTGAGGGGTTACGAGAGAGAGAGGGGGAGGGGGAGTGAGGAGCGAGGAAAGAGAAGGGAGTGAGAGCAAGAGAGAAAGAGAGGAAGAGTAAGAGAAAAGTAAGAGGAGGAAGGAAAAAGAGAAGTAAGAGAGGTAAGAGCAGTAAGAGAAGTAAGAGAAAAGAGAGCGATTTCCCGTTTACAACACTTTAAATTTCTTTCTACTATGAATATTTCAATTTCCGCTAACCAATCTAGTATCAAATACAAATTCTGTAGCATTTACATACAGGCTATAGGAGTTTTCGTATTACCATAGTGTGTTGTACTTTTTTTATTTTGTTTCACCATTTCATTCTCCCCAACACCCCACTCTCTCCCAGTCGTTGATTCTCCAGTGCTGAGCGCTGCCGTGCCAGACACGCTGGATCTCCAGGAGGAGCTGGAGCCCAAGGCAGCAAAGTGGCACCATTGACATTGCCAATGCATTTTTCTCCATCCCTTTGGCAGCAGAGTGCAGGCCTCAGTTTCCTTTCACCTGGAGGGACGTGCAGCACACCTGGAACCGACTGTCCCAGGGGTGGAAACACAGCCCCACCATCTGCCACGGGCTGATCCAGGCTGCACTGGAAAAGGGTAAAGCTCCAAAACATCTGCAATACATCAATAACATCATTGTGTGGAGGATCAGGGCAATAAAAGTATTTGAGAAAGGAGAGAGGATCATCAAGATTCTGCTGGAAGGAGGTTGCTCAGGGCATTGGGCACCCCAGTTCCAGCGGCTCTGGCTGCGCTGGGAGACCTCTGGGAGTGGAGAAGGAGTGGCAGGAAGAGGAGGCGCGATTTTGGAACCACGCACTTCTTTCGCCGGCTCACTGAGGCCGCAGTTTCCCCGACTCCGGCAGCATTGCCCCCAAAATCCCTCAGGTGAGCGGGGAGGTGTAGCTCGCCCCAAATCCATCATGGGAGGCTGCAGGTGGATTTTACTTTGCGGTTCATGGGATGTTTGGGTGTTGCAGAAGCCCAAAGCCGAGCCGCAAATGGCCCTGGCGGGATCTTGGCGGCTCCTATGTGGGATCACCCAGTATCGGCGGGGAGTGGGCGATATAGGTTCTGGGGATCCCCAGCAGAGCCGGGGTGGAAGGCGGGAGCCCCGGAGCAGGGAGAGCGCAGAGGGGCGATCCCGGAGCCGGGGGACCCCTGGCAGCCTGGAGGGGTGCGGGAGGTTGGTGCTGAGCGGGCTCCGGGCCCCCGAGGCTGAAAGGAGCGCTGACTTCTCCAGCTGCCCTTGGGCAGCGCCACCATCAAACCCAACACGCTCAGCCCTTCTTTTCCTCCGGAGACCAGGATTTCCCAAAACGTTGCTGCATGGAGGAGGAGAAAGCCATGAGGATGAGGTCAATGTTCAGGGAGCCGCAGGCAGGTGAGGAGGAAGTCAGTGCCCCTTTCCCCCTGTGTCCTGCTCCATCTCCCAGCCCAGCACGGCCCCGGCTGCAGCACAGCTCTTGGGGGATCTCCTTGCCCTTGCCTCTGGTACGGAGGCAAATCCCATCCTGTCTTTGTCCTTCCTCCCCCAGACAAGGAGCTGAGCACGGACAGCAGGGAGGACAAATCCCCGCAGCACAGCCTCGGGCAAGAGGCCGTTTGCAGCAGCTCCACGGCGCAGGAATGCAATGGGGAGGAAAAGCCCCGCAGATCCCGCAGCAGGAGGGGCTGCAAACGCACAGCCCGGGGATCCCAGCAGGAAAGAGCCAGCCCGGGCCAGGGAGGCGACCGGAGCTTGGAGCCCTACGAGTGTGATAAATGCAGAAAGAGTTTTAAGAGCAGCTCCAGTCTTCTCCAGCACTGTCGCATTCACAAGGATGAGAGCCCTTATGAGTGTCTTGACTGTAGAAAGGACTTCAAGCACAACTCTGCTCTCATCAGTCACCGGCACATCCACACTGGGGAGAGACCCCATGAGTGTCCTGAGTGTGGGAAGAGCTTCTCACACAGCTCTCACTTGACCAAACACCAACAGGGTCTCCACTGAGGGAAGCCCTGCGAGTGCCCCGAGTGAGGGAAGAGCTTCGTGCGCTGCTCGAGCTCCATCCCCATGGCAGGATCCGCGCTGGATGATCCCCAGGGACCCCCGGTGGGCAGAGCCCCACTGAGCCTTGGTGCTGCTGATCCGTGTTGGGAAGACACCTGGCTGGGGGCTCCACATCCTCCTGGCTCCCATCCCAGTCCAATTCCCATTCCCGATCTCATTCCCTCTTCCTGTCCCGTATTCGATCCCCGGTTGTCGTTCCCATATTCCCCCTCCCATATTCCCTGTCTGTTGGGAAGGATAAGGATTTGACAGGAAGCTATCACAGATATATATGTACAACATTTCCATTTCTGTATCCAGTGCAGGTCCTGTGGTCCTATTCCCAATCCCGTTCCTGTATTCCAATTTCCATTCCCTGTCCCGTCCTCTAAATCCCCATCCGATATTCTCTTCCAATTGCTATTTCCATATTCTGTGTCCCATTCCCTTATTCCCAGTCCCCATTCCTTTTTTTATTCCTGTTCCCATTCCCAAATGTTGGAGTGTGGAACACAGAAGCTTCTCTGAGTCCCTCTGAGACATAACAGAATGAACAAATTAAATTAAAAACCATTAGAAAAACTAAAGTACGTTAAGCCACTCCAACAGGAAATAGTTCTGTGCTTCAGTTTTAAGTAAGTAGAAATATTAAGAGTCATAGATATGAAGTAGAAGTATAAATCTTAGTTTGAAGTACTTTGAAATATGTATTAATTGCCTTAGAAAGTAAAAGCTGTAGAGTCTGATGGGAATACCAAGCTGCATTGAGAGCTTAAAAACACAGCCCTAGACAGAATAAAAACAGAGTAAAAATATTTTTTATATTCTTCCCATAGAACACATAGGCCATGTGCACTAGTTAGACGTGAACGTTCGTATTAGAAAACCAGAATTCTAATACATTTGGTAGACAATCTTCAGGTTCATGGTTTTGACTCACTGACTAACTTGTCAATAAAAGTTCGTGTATTGGAGCCAGAGCTCTCTCTCACTCCTCTCTCGTCGCTCTCTCTTTCCCCCCGCCATCATCATCACCACTACCACCACATGAAACAATAAGAGGAGTATAATGAAGTAGAAAAGAACAGAAGAAGAAAGACCAGGGAGCATCTGCCTCTGGAGACTCTGCACCAGCCGCAGCTTCGACCTCTTGCAGCAGAGAGCTGCTCCTGCTTCCATGGGGACTTTATGGCAGAGAGATTGAACAGGGACTGGAGAGCCTTGGGCTCTTTGCCTTTGGAGCCTGACGTGCCTTCACAAGAAACAACTTTACAGCAGCCAGCAGCTGCTCTGCTCTGGGAAGATCTAAAGCCACAACCAATCCCCACAGCCGGTGCCAGTCCCAGTGCCGTTCCTGAGGGCGCCTCTGCCACGGGGGCCTGAGGGCTCCACAGCTCGGGCTGCCTGTGCCACACGAACCCTTCAGCCCTGCTGCTGCCCTTGGCCAGCTGCAGAGAGCACAAGGCTTTGGGCATTGCTCACAGCCCCCAGCTGGCCACAGCAGCCCATCCTGCCAGCAGCCCTGGGCTCAGAGCCCTCCCTCCTGCTGGGGCCAGGCAGGGGCCATGGGCCTGCCCCAGGTTCCTGTTCTTGCCACTGGAAGTGACTGGGAATTACTGCAAGCATGCTGAGGGACACTGGGATCATACTGGATCATACTGGCAGCAACTGGGACTGCACAGAGCGTGACTGGGAGTGGCTGTGAGCAACTGGGATCAGGCTGGAACAAAGTCAGGGGAACTGGCAGTGACTGGGAACATGCTGGCAGCAACTGGGATACACTGGGAAAGATTGAAACCATAGTGGTGGTAAATGGGAGCAACTGGAACCACATTGGATGATAATGGGAGCAGCTATGCCTGTGCCGGGGCCATACTGGGATGCTATGGGAACTGGCTGGGATCATACTGGAATCAGACTGGGAGTGACTGGAAAATTGCTGGCTGTGACTGAAACCATGCTGCAGGTGACTGGGAACAACTGGGCCCACACTGGAAATGACAGGGAGTCACTCTGGGCATGACTGGAATAATACTGGGAGTGGCTGGGATCATACTGGGGTGACTGGGTGCAGTGGGTCATACTTGGAGCAACTGAGATTCTAGCAGAAGTGACTGGGAACATACTGGGAGTGACTATGGGTCGTACTGGGATCATCCTGAGAGCCTCTCAGATTACAATGGGTGTCAATGGAACTTGACTGGGGGTTACTGGGAGCTACTGGGCCCCGTGTTGGGCAGCAAACATGGACACATTGGGAGCAACTGGGATCAATTGGAAGGTACTGGAACCATGTTGAGGGAACTGAGAGCACAAGTGGGATCATACTGGGAGTAAGTGGGACTATACTTCGGACAACTGACAGAAATGGGTCATGCTGGAGGCAACTGGGAAAGACTGGGATCATTCGGAGGTAACTAGAACCATACTGAGCAACTGGGATGTACTGGGAGAGTCTGTAACCATACGGGAGGGACTGGAACCACACTGAGACCAGGTGGGATCATGCTGGGGAGAACTGGGAGTGAGTGCGACCATGCTGAGGGGGACTGGGAGGAAATGTGAGTGACTGGGATACAGTGGAAGAGACAGGGAGTCACAGGGATCATACTGGAGGTTACTGGGGTCATGTTGGGATTGACAAGGAGAAACTGGGATCACAGTGAGGGCCATGGCATCATACTGGGAGTGACTGCGACTGTACTGGGGGCAACTGGCAGAACTGGGAACACACTGAACAAAAGCTGGAGGAACTGGCAGCAACTGGGACCCTGCTGGGGGCAAAGAGTGTCACAAGAGGGAATGGCTGGGAATGACTGGGTTCATACTGGGAGCAACAGGGATCCTGCAGGCACCGAGGGGAAGTGACCAGGATCATACTGGGAGTGACCGGGCTCATACTGGGAGCAGCCATTCCCGGCACTGGGACCCCCGAACCCCTTTGCGGCCATCGCGCCCCTCCAGCCCCAGCACCCCCGCCGGGGTCCCGGCAATCCCAGGGGTCCCTCCCCCCTCTCGGGGTCCTGGGGTCCCGCTCAGGGAAGCCGCGGCTCTCCCGGGGCTCCCCCAAACCGGTGTCCCCCCGCCGATGCCGCCGGCCCCGCGCGGTCCCCACGGGCCCCGGCAGAGCTCGCAGGGCCCGGCCCAGGAAGCCCAACCCCCATTGCGGGGAGACCCGCATCTCCCCGCCCCCGCCGGGGCTCTGCCGCCACCGGGACCCCCAAAAACACCTCCCGGGGACCCCCCGATGTTCCCCCAAGGGGCATCTGCGGCTCGGCTCTGGAGCGCTGCAAGCTCCAAACATCCCCCAAAACACCCAAACCCAGGGACCCCCCCGGGATATTTGGGGCGAGCTCCCCCTCCCCGGGCACCTGGGATGTGGGGTGATGGTTCCGGGGGGGCTGCGAGTTCAGGGAGCTCCGGGTTAGCGCGGTTGATTCGCTCCTTCTCTCCTCCTGCTCCTGCTGCCGCTTCCTCCCTCCTCCTCCTCCCCCGTTTGGAACAGGGAGGGGATGGGTCAAGGAAAGGGCGGGAACTGTGAGGGGAAAGGGGCGGGGCCAAAGGGACACATGGTCCTAAAAGGGCCAGGTTTGGCCTAAAATCACCCAAAAGGGCCTCAAATGCAGCCTCAATCCACCAGGTTTGGCCTAAAATGAGCCAAAGGGTTTTCAAATCCACACCAAAGGGGTTTAAAATCCTGAAAATGGACTTAACATTGTCCAAATGGTGCCTAAAATCCAACCTCAAACTGCCCAGTTTATCCTAAAATCACCCAAACAGGCCTAAAATCTTTGGTATGGAGACCGAGACCAAAATGGGCTCCAGAACTGGCACTGGGACCAACACTGGGATCAGCACCAGGAGAATTCTGGGACTGGGAGCGGCACAACTCCGGGACTGAGACTGAGAGCGGCACCGGAACCAGCACCGAGACTGAGATTGGCACTATGAGCACTCTGGGACCAGCACCGCCACCAGAACCAGCACCGAGACTGAGATTGGCACTATGAGCACTCTGGGACCAGCACCGCCACCAGAACCAGCACCGAGACTGAGATTGGCACTATGAGCACTCTGGAACCAGCACCGGAACCAGAACCAGCACCGAGACTGAGATTGACACTATGAGCACTCTGGGACCAGCACCCGCACCAGAACCAGCACCGAGACTGAGATTGACACTATGAGCACTCTGGGACCGGCACCGGAACCAGAACCAGCACCGAGACTGAGATTGGCACTATGAGCACTCTGGGACTGGCACCGGCATCGGTACCAGCACTGGGACCAGAACCACTCTGAGACTGTGACTGAGACCAAGACTGAAAACAGACCAGCACCGAGACTGGTACCCATATAGGACTGAGACTGAGACCAAGACCAGCCCTGCTCTGGGATTGAGATCAACACCAGGACCAGATTCAGCACCAGGAGCGCTCCAGGACTGCTCCAAGACTGGGACCGACACCGGGAGCGCTCTGGGACCTCCGCGTTCACTCCGGGGAGTTTTGGCTGCACTCCCAAACGGGACTGGGGGGGACCCCTGGGTGGGGCGGGGCCCCATCGGTTCACATCGTCCTGGTGCAGCCAGAACAGTCCATATGGTCCCAGTTTGTACAATCCCAGTCCATGTGTTCCCAGTTTGTACAATCCCAGTCTGTGTGTTCCCAGTTTGTTCAATCCCAGTCCATATGGTCCCAGTTTGTACAATCCCAGTCTGGACGGCCCTGATCCATCTGGTTCCAGTCTGTGCAGTCCCAGTCAGGAGGATCCCAGTCCATGTGATCCCAGCCCCCATGATGCCAGTCTGGATGGTCCTGCATGGATCACACTGCCAGGGTCTGGAATTCCAGTTCCCAGCCAGGAAAAGTTGTTCCTGCCTGTACTGGTTTTGGATCTCCAATTTGAGATTTCCCACCCAAGGCACCTATTTATATCACGGCTTTAGCACCTTGATCTTGTTCCCAATCCCTATCTCGTTCCTGTTCCCCTTCCCAAACTTGTTCCCATTCCCAATCCATTTCCCAATCCCTAACTCGTTCCTGTTCCTGATCCCATTCTCAATCTTCTTACTATTCCCCTTCCCATTCACAGTCCTGTTCCTGATCCCAATACTGTTCCTATTCTCATTCCAATCCCGATCCCATTCCCGATCTCATTCCCATTTCTGATCCCTATCCCATTTGCAATCTTGATCCCTTTCCCAATCCTGATTTCGTTCCCATTCCCAAACTTGATTGCATTCCCAATCGCTATTTCATTTCCATTCCCAATCCCGTTCTCAATCCTGATCCTGTTCCCATTCCCAACCCTGTTCCTGTTCCCGGTCTCTCTGCTGTTTCCAGGGAATCGTTTTGATCTCAACCTTCACCCCAAATTGAGGGGGGTCAAAACTCCCCAATCCCCAAACGTTGGGGATTGAAGTATTTGGGGTGTACAACACCTCTGATCCTAAAATTTGGGATTCAGCCCCCCTGATTGCCAAATTCTGGAGTAAAAAACCCCCCAAACCCAAACCCTGGGGTGCCAACCCCCCCCCCCCCCCCCTGCTGATCACAAATTTTAGGATCATCTCAGCCCTCAACTGCTAACTCTGGGGTAAAATCCTCCAAATGCCCAAAATTTGGTGTCAAACCACCCCAAATCCTGAGGTCTAAAACACCCTTGACCCCAAGTTTTAGGATCAAAACCCCCCAGACCCCAAACTTTGGGGTTAAACTCCCCCAATTTCCAACCTCTGTTGTTTGAAATACTTGGAGTGTCCAACCCCTCTGATCCCAAAATTTGGGTTAAATGCCCCTGATCCCCAAATTTTCGGGTCAAACTCTCTGATCCCAAACCCTGGGGTGTCAACCTCCCCCAAACTTTAGGACCAAACATCTCCCGTCCCCAAACTTTGGGGTCAAACCCACCAAACTGCCCTCTCAAACCACTCCAGCCCTGGGGAACACAGCTGGGTTCATTTAGGGTTGATTTAAGGTTGATTTGGGATTCATTTGGGGTGGGGGCAGCTCCTGGTGCAATGTCTGCAGAGACCCTGGGTAAGATGCTGGGAAAAACCCCCAAAACCCCAGTGGAACCCCAAAAACACCTGGGGAAACCTAAAAAGGGAATTTGGGGTGGGAATAGGAGATTTTGGATGGAAAAGGACATTTGGAAGGAGGAAAGGGGGATTTGGGGTGGGGATTGATGATTTTGGGTGGGAAAAAGGATTTGGGGTAGACAGGAAAGGACCTTGGGTGGAAGAAGAGGATTTGGGGTAGGAAAAGGAGATTTTGAGGTGGGAAAAGGGATTTGAGATGCACAAAAGATTTGGGCTGTGCAAAGGCAAATCTGGGGTCTTAAAAGGACACTTGGGGTATACAAAGAAGAATTTTGGGGCTAAAAAACAAGGATTTGGGATAAAAAAAGAATTTGGGATAAAAAAGGAAGATCTAAAATTAAAAAAAAAAAAAAGGAAGATTTGGGATAAAAAAGGGAAGATTTGGGAAAAAAATGGAGGATTTGGGCTGAGCTGAACTTACCTGGGGGAGTGGGGGCAGGTGGAAGCTTTGGGACAGGGTCAGGGCCATTTTTGGGGCAGTTTTGAGGGATTTTTGAGGCATTTGTATGGGATTTGGAGTCAGTTCAATGGGATTTGTGGACAGTTTTCTAGGATTTTTTGTGTTTTGGGCTGGTTTTGAGCAATTCTGGGATTTTGGGGGCAGCATTGAGAGATTTTGGGGGGGTTGTGTAGGAGCCCAGGGCATACCCCCTGGCCTCCTTGGGGGTCTCAAAACCCCCCTGGCAAGGGTCTCAAAGACTCCTGAGTGAGATCCTAGTGTCTCAGGCATTGAACTCTAACCCCTGGGGAAAATTACAAAAGCAGAGGGAATGGAAACAAGCTACCAAAATTAGTGAAGTGTAAATTAGATTGTTAGAACCGAGATAAATAGACTTTTGGGAATGTTTATGATAAGGGACATGTGGCCAAGATGGAGAATTTGGGGGGTGGACACTTTTTTCTCCTTCTTCTCCATGTCATCCATGCTGGGTGACACGTTGGCATTCTTGGATTGCATGGGGTCAGGGCTGGACCATTTAATAAAATTGTATTGTATTGGTAAACTACAATACAATTTTTTGCAAACATGTAATACGTAGTATTAACTATATAAGATAAGCCTTGCCTTGACCAGGCAGATTCCACCATGGTTGCCAGGTGAGCAGACCCTGCTGGCCAGGCAAAACATCTCTGAGATATGAAACAATAAACAATCCTTGGAAAAAAAGAAAACTGTCTCCAGCAATCTCTCTTCAGCTGCTTCAGGAAAAACCAGGGTTTGAACCACCTTCGTGTCCCTCTGGGGTGATCTCGGGGCAGAGGAGGAACCCCAGACTGGGACACCTGGCGTCCCTGGCTGAGCATTGACATCTGGCATCCCCTGGCTGGGCAGTGACATCTGACGTCTCTGGATGGGCCACAGCCCACAAAGGTGGGTGCGGACCCCCAGAAGGGCAAGCTCAAGAAAACGCACAGAGATGGAGGAGACCCCCCCAGGCAGAGACATTTGGCATGGACTCTGGTGGATCCTTGTAGCCTGCAAAGGCAGATACAGACCTCCAGAAAACCAAGCTTCAGGAGAGGCACGCTGTTGAGGAGGATTGCGGAGAAGATTGGTCCTTGATCAGCTGCCCCAGAACCTCCACCAGGGTCTCCCAGTGCAGCCAAAGCCGCTGGGGCTGGGGTTCCCAAAGCCCTGAGCAACCTCCAAGTCTCTCCCAGAAACCCTCAAGTCCCTGGAACCCAGCATCCCCCACATCCCCTGGAATATGTTCCCATGTGCACAACCATGTCTTTATTCAACATCTTTATTTTTACGTGGATGTCAGTATTTGGGAAGGACAAAGCGAAATGCAAAGATAATCCAGGCAACAGGGAGCCAGGAGGATGTGCAGCCCCCAGGCAGGTGTCTTCCCAACACGGATCAGCAGCACCAGGGCTCGGGGGGGCTCTGCCAACCGAGGGTCCCTGGGGATCATCCAGCGCGAATCCTGCCATGGGGATGGAGCTGCAGCAGGGCACGAAGCTCTTCCTGCACTCAGGGCACTCGCAGGGATTCTAACAGTGGAGACTCCGTTGGTGTTGGGTCAAGTGAGAGCTCTGTGAGAGGCTCTTTCCACACTCAGGACACTCGTAGGGTCTCTCCCCAGTGTGGATGTGCCGGTGGGTGACAAGGGTGGAGTTTCTCTTGAATCCCTTCCCACAGTCGTGGCAGGAGAAGGGCCTCTCATCCCAGTGAGTGCGATAGTGCTGGAGGAGACTGGACCTTCGCTGAAATCTCTTCCTGCATTTATCACACTCGTAGGGTCTCTCCCCTGTGTGGATGAGTCGGTGGCTGATGAGGGTGGAGTTTCGATTGAAGCTCTTCCCACAATCGGGGCAGCAGAAGGGCCTCTCCCCTGTGTGAGTGCGATAGTGCTGTAGGAGATGTAAGCTCCTCTGAAACCTCTTCCTGCATTTATCACATTCATAGGGCCTCTCCCCAGTGTGGATCCACTGGTGCACACTCAGGTTTGAGCTGTCGCTGAATCTCTTCCCACACTCTCCACACTCGTAGGGCCGTTCCCCCGTGTGGATTTTCCAGTGTCTGATCAGGTGGGATCTCCACCTGAAGCCCTTCCCACATTCCGAGCACTTGTGGGGCTTCTTCCCATGGTGAAGCTGCTCACGCAGCCCCAGCTCCGAGCTCCGACCGCCTCCCCGGCCCGGGCTGGCTCTTTCCTTCTGGGATCCCTGGGCTGTGTGTTTGCAGCCCCTCTTGCTGCGGGATCTGCGGGGCTTTTCCTCCCCGTTGCATTCCTGCGCTGTGGAGCCGCTGCAAAGGGCCTCTTGCCCGAGGTTGTGCCCCGGGGATTTTTCCTCCCTGCTGTCCATGCTCAGCTCCTTGTCTGGGGGAGGAAAGACAAGGAAAGGATGGGATTTGCCTCCGTGCCACAGGGAAGGGCAAGGAGATCCCCCCAGAGCTGTGCTGCAGCCGGGGCCGTGCTGGGCTGGGAGATGGAGCAGGACACAGGGGGAAAGGGGCACTGACTTCCTCCTCACCTGCCTGCGGCTCCCGGGACATCGACCTCGTCCTCATAGCTTCCTCCTCCTCAATGCAGCCAAGGTTTGGGAAATCCTGGTCTCCGGAGAAAAACAAGTGTTGAGCGCGTTGGGTTTGATGGTGGCGCTGCCCAAGGGCAGCTGGAGCAGTCAGCGCCCCTTTCAGCCTCGGGGGCCCGGAGCCCGCTCAGCACCAACCTCCCGCACCCCTCCAGGCTGCCGGGGGTCCCCCGGCTCCGGGATCGCCCCTCTGCGCTCTCCCCGCTCCGGGGCATGGCTTTGGGCTCCTGCAAATCCAAACATCCCCTGAACCGCAAAGTAAAACCCTTCCAGAGCCCCCCATGATGGATTTGGGGCGAGCTCCCCCTCCCCACTCACCTGCGGGTTCTTGGGGGGGCGATTCTGCCGCTCCCGGGGGACGCTGCGGTCTGTGCGGGCGTGCGGGAGAAGCGCGTGGTTGGAAAATCGCTCCTCCTCTTCCTGCCGCTCCTCCTGTGTCCCTCCTCTTCCTCCCGCTGCTTCTCTTCCGTCTCTTCCCGCTCCTCCTCTTCCTCCCGCTCCTCCTCCTCTCCCAGCGCAGCCAGAGCCGCTGGAACTGGGGTGCCCAACGCCCTGAGAAACCCCCAGGTCCCTCCCAGGACCCCTCAAATCCCTGGAACCGAGCGTCCCCCGCATCCCCTGGAAGATCCCCCCGTGTCCCCAAGCAGGTCGTTATTTAACATCTCTATTTTTACCCTGGTTTTGGGTGTTTGGGAAGGACAAAGAGAAATGCAAAAAAAAATCCAGGCCACGGGGAGGATCTGGAGCCCCCAGCCAGGTGTCTTCCCAACACGGATCAGCAGCACCAGGGCTCAGGGGGGCTCTGCCCACCGGGGGTCCCTGGGGATCATCCAGGACGGATCCTGCCATGGGGATGGAGCTGCAGCAGGGCACTGTCTTGGTTTGAAAGACAGGTGTGTGCTAAGGAGCTCTGGAGATTCTCTTGAAACAGAACTCCCTCCATGTGAATTAATATGGCTTGGAAATTAAGCAGCTCTCTGAGAATGATACGGGATTTAGAATAGCAGTTTTTCACTGGGAAAATGAAAATGCAAGTATAGTAATATAAAGACCAAAACACTGGCAAGGTCAGAATGCAACCTGTAACCCTGTTTCTCAGGGTGTTGGTTACAGTCTGAATAATGGTACGTGTAGTTTTCTTGGAATGACAGGTAAGATTTTGTTGCAGCATTGATTTTGGAGAAGGGTGTAGTAACTTTTTTTAAGTCCAATGCTGATGAAGATAGGCCTGGTCTTCTTCTGGGAATTTAGTGGGAAAGGTTGTTCTGATGTTTCAAATTTCAGATTTTATTTAGGTAGGAAATGCTTGGCTTTTCTCGTTGGGTGGGGCATCTCCCATAAGGTATAACTCCTTGTGGGGAGGAGTTGTGAGGGATGGGTCATGGAAGAGATAAGGAGCCCTGCTCCACCTGGTTTCAGCAGATGCTGATAGAATGTATACTTCTGCTTGCATCTTGCATTGCAACTTAAGACATGATCTACTCCTTATTCTATTACCATCTGCATCCTACCTTAATTAATACCTTCTTTCAACTCTGCTATATATTTTTATCCACAGTGAAACTTTACACACAGTTCTCACTTAAGATTAGGTTTTTCTGTGGTCCTCAATGGGTTTCTTTATCTTTCTGCAATACCTACTAAGTGTAACTGGGTTTTTGAGCAAAACCAATTGTACGGATTGGTTTGCCTTTGCTTGAGGTGGGCCTAATCTAAACAGTCTTAAAATACCTTTTATGTGTACTACAGGGACTTTATCCCCATCCACTGTGTGCAAGGCTTCAGACTGGGCAGGACTTGCTTGAGTGATGGACTCTCAGGTGTTGACTATTGAGGTGGCTTTTGTTAAGTTCATTTCTCAATTTTTGGATGTTTCCCTGCCAAGTGCCTTTAGGGTAATTTTAAGTAGTCTGTTGTACAGTTCAACTTTCCTGGCAGCTGGTGTGTGATAAGGGATATGATCTATTTATTCAATATCCTGGTTTTTGGCTGAGGTGTTTCTAAGGCTGTTCTTGAAATGGGTCCTGTTGTCTGACGATTCTCTCAGGGCTGCTGTGTCTTTATAGGACTTGCTTTTTTGGGCTTCAGACGGTGTTTTGAGTAGTAGTGTGAGGTACAGGGTGGGTTTCTAATGATCTAGTGGTGGCTTCTACAATTGTGATCACGTAGCACTTGCCTTGGGGGGTTTGAGGCAGTGTGATGTAGTTCATTTGCTCGGCTTCTTTATACTTATATTTGGAATACTGCCCCCCATATTAGAGAGGCCTTATGGGCTTGGCTTGCTTGATTTTAGCACATGTCTTACAGTTATGGATAACTTGAGAAATGCAATTTATAGTTAAATCTGCTTTTCAGTTTTGTGCCTACTTATAGGTGGCATTTTTGCCTTGATGGCTTGAGGCAGTATGAGCCTATTGAGCTAGGAACAACTCTCCCTTATGTTGCTAATTTAAATTTATTTGTGACATCTCTATTTTTGCAGCTTGATCTACTTGCTCCTTATTTTAGTGTTCTTTATTAGCCTGACTTTTGGGGACGTGGCTGTCTACATGATGGACTTTTACAGAGAGTTTGTCTGAGTGGCAATGTTTTTCCACTCATCAGCAGCCTCAATTGGTTTTCCTTTATGTTGCTACCTGGCCTTTTTTTACCTTTCTAGCTACCACCACAGAGCATTGGTTACTATTTATGATTCAGTATAAAGGTAGAGCTTTGGCCAGTTCTCTCTTTCAGCAGTGTCCAGGGCCAGCTGAATGGCTTTGAGTTCAGCAAGTGCACTTGATTCACCTTCTCCTTCAGTAGCTTGTGTGACTCGTCGTGTGGGGCTCCCTGCGGCCACTTTCCACTTCTGGTTCATCTCAACCATGAGACAGAAACTGTCAGTGACAAGAGCACAGCGTGTTTCTTGTGCTGGTAGTTGGTTGTATGGTGGAGCTTTTAAGCCTGGGTTACTTGTTTCTGCTCCTTTTTGTTAGTGAGACTAAAGTTTTTATCTTGTGGCTGGTTTGAAATCTTTTTAAAATTTCAGGGTGATTTGTGTTTCTAATCCGGCCGTGCTGTGTGATGAGAGCAATCCATGGGCTCCATGTGGTGTGGGTGGCGTGGTGGGTAGAGGAGCCTTTTCTTTAAACATCCACCCCAGCACCGGGAGTCAGGGTGCCAGGAGGAGTTGTGCTTTTGCGATAATTTCTTTTGAGGTGGCTTGAACTTTCTTATTATAGGTGGTAGGATTTTGTTGGGGTGTTTTTTTGGTTTTTTGTGCGAGTAGTTTGCTTCAGACTTTCTGTAACTTTGGCTCTAGAATTGTAGTGCTCGGTTCCTAGGAAAGCTTGTGTTTCCTTCTTGCTGGTTGGAGGAGACACTGTGATGATCTTATTGATCATTTCAGTGGGGATCTGGCTCTGTCCATCTTGCCACTCTACTCCCAGGAACTGGATCTCTCAGGCACGTCCCTTGACTTTGCTCTTCTCTGTGGTGAAACCTCCTTCCAGCAGAATCTGGATGATCCTCTCTCCTTTCTCAAATACTTTTATTGCCCTGTTCCTCCACACAATGATGTTATTGATGTATTGCAGATGTTTTGGAGCTTTACCCTTTTCCAGTGCAGCCTGGATCAGCCCGTGGCAGATGGTGGGGCTGTGTTTCCACCCCTGGGGCAGTCGGTTCCAGGTGTACTGCACATCCCCCAGGTGAAAGCAAACTGAGGCCTGCACTCTGCTGCCAAAGGAATGGAGAAAAATGCATTGGCAATGTCAATGGTGCCACTTTGCTGCCTTGGGCTCCAGCTCCTCCTGGAGATCCAGCGTGTCCGGCACGGCAGCGCTCAGCACTGGAGAATCAACGACTGGGAGAGAGAGGGGGTCTACTGACTGCTGATCAGAATCCAAATTTACTCTTAGCTACATATGCTTATATACCCTTTTTAGGAAAGCTGGTAATTTTTTACCACATTGGTTGGGTTAAACATCACACAAAAAAGTTACACATTTTGCAACATTTCTATTTGATTCATTCTTCTTTCCTGTCGCTAGTTATGATCCAATCTTCATGGAGCCTCCAAAGCTCTGTTTGCTCTTGCCAAGGCATCTTAGTTATCAAGGTGCTTATGCTAATTAAATCCACATTACTCTGTCTTAGCTCCCACAGTGGAGTCACTTCATTCAAGACACAATAGCCTACAGTCAATTTCTATGGTCTGTCAGACTTTGCCACAAGCAAACTGGGGCTGTTGAAGGGTGAGTGGGTTTTACTGAGCACCCTTTGACTTTCTAGCCTAAATTTTATGCGTGGGGATAATGGCATCCTGATTCATCTGGTACTTCTGGCTGTGTGCTGTTGAGGTGTGTCACGATCCGCCCAACCCGAGCGGGAGTCGTGACTGGTTCTTTTAGGAATCTCAGAGCACAAAAGACACAGCAGAGGACAAAAACAGTTTGCTTTTGCAGAAATGCTCTTTATTTAGTGCCAACCAAAATGCGATAGTGGGACAGAGAGAGAGAGAGAGGGAGAGAAAGGGGGGTTGGGATTATAGCTACCAGGACGGGCAGACGAATCCTCGTGGAGCAGCCAATAGATGTCTGTTGCTGTCTGGGGAGATCTCAGGGGGTCTCCTCTGAGAAAGTCACTTTTATAGTCCTTTCCCAAAGCGAGTGGCTTCTGGCCAAAAGGTGGGAAGATTTATGGACTATTGTATGTGGAGCTCGTTACCCTGAGGAACAGGTGGAAACAGGACATTTCAAGGCACACCAAACCATCTTTGTTGTCATGAACACACGCAGGGCAGCCCATACCGGACCAGTCCATTGTTCTTCCATCTGTGGGAGCTTTGTTGAGTCAGTGCCCCGTGACTAGTTGTCATGAGAAACCAGTCCTGGTAGGCATCACCTGCGGAACAGTCACTTGGCGTTCCTCCCATCCCTGGCCAGCGCAGGCCTCAGGCGAGGGTCGTTGGGCAGAAACAGACGAGAGGCTCAGACGGACTCTCACATCACCCCGTGACCAACGAGCGTCGCTGAGAAACTCCATCAGCATCATGTTGTGACGTTGTAGCATCTTCAGGACCCGCCCTTGGTAGCATATCCCGAGAACAGGGACAGGGAAAACAAAAAACTGGGGATAAGAAGAAAAAGGGAAAAGGAAAATGAAAAGGAAGGAAAATAAACAGAAAAATAATAAAGCAAAATAATCACAACAAAATTGATTAAAATAAGTTTTCAAACAAATCACAATGATATTAGCTAAAATAACTTTCAAACAATCAAAATTAATCAATAAATTAATATCCAAACAATTAAAATTCAAACAATTAGAATTAAAACAAAATCAATGAAATAACATTTAAACAATTAAAATTCAAACATTTAGAATTAAAACAAAATCAATGAAATAACATTCAAACAATTAAAATTCAAACAATTAAAATTAAAACAAATCAGTATCCATTATAATATGTCTTATGATTAAAACAATTATTTCCCAAAACCATTTTCAATCAAAAGCTTAATATTTACTAAAACTAATCATACCAATCATAACAAGCAACAAACAATTCTAATCAGTTTGCTGTTAAAGGCCTGACTTTTACTGCTCATGTAATTTGTCTGGTGTCAATAACTTTAGGGGTATCTTTAGCAGATGGAGTAGTGATCAAATTATGTGCTTCCATTGTTGATGCCAATTGTGTCAGCCGTTTTACCATTCTCCAATTCAGGATGTATAGAATGACTGACAAAACAAAACTGATTAAAACCAAAATCAAAAGCACAACGATGGGATGACACAATTTGTTTAGGATGCCGGTAGCAGTAGGTGACCACCCAAAAAGAGTATCCCACCACCTGAGTTCAGCATCCCCTTTTACCCTTTCTAAAACCCGATGTATTTCTCTCACATCGTGATGAACTGTCACCAGGGTCTTCTGTCCATTTTTCTTGATTTTCCCCAAGATCCCAATTAAGTCCTGGTGTAGCAACAATTGTTTAATCAAAGTGAGGTTCATCCCGATGGGAGCAGGCACTAACTGATGACTCAGTGTAAAATTGGATTGCAAAAGTGATAAGACATAACTGGAGCAGTATAGGAAAACTCAGAGCCCATGATTGTGGTAAAATTACAAACACAAAAATTTAAATGATTTTTTAGATCCACTGTTACATTTTTTACAAACACTAAGTTGCAAGCAGTTCTTACATGCACACATCCATTTCCTATGTACACCAGCACTGTTGCAGGAGTCTCATCAAGGTGTATTTCAAAATGACAGATATTTTGCTCTGTGTCTAAACAGATGTCTTGGGCCACAATGGCATTGCTTTCACAAATGAAACCCTGTTGCTCCCGAACAACACAAGATTCCAAATTAACAGTTTGCCATTTCTCACCAATTTGACGGGCCCATTCTCTATGCTCGAAAGGATAGAGAATAGTTCCATCGTGATTCAATCCTAATGCAATGATGGGGTGTATCAAATGCACTGAAGCGTTGCGTATTGTCAACACAAAGGCTGTGGCTGTGTTTGTGCTGGGGTTGTAGGTAAAGTTTACCAAATTCCACCAGGACTGAAACTTCCTTTCAAAATCATTAGCATTGTCCCAAATTATTGTCCGGATTTCAGTAGGGAAGATGCCTTCTTCCCCTTCCCTTATAATTGAGGCAACAACTGTTTGCATCCAAAGCTGTGCCTGGATACAGCTGAGGGCTAAGGAGATGTTGTTTTGAGCAGTACCAAGAGCATCAATTATCAATTTGTGATCATTTACATTTGCCTTTTCCCAATCTGGTAAAATGTTTGATAATAACCACTGTTGCGTCCCCAGGGCTGTTAAAGAGGACTGCAGAGGTTGTTTCAATTTGGTCAGGTCTCTGGTGGTGGCAACCAATTTGTTCATTAATACCTCTGAATCAATGCTATTTAAAATTCCCAATCCTGTTCCCACAACACCGGTTATGTCTCTTGTTTGTTTCTTGAAAGGATCCTCCTGGTTTTGCAACCAGGTTGTTTGTCCACCCCAAGAAAAGGTGAACAAGCTGGCTGAATTACTGAGACATTGTTTTGCATTGGCAATTTGACTTGTTTAAAAGACCATGCCGAATTAAACAATATTTGCTGTTGGCCAGTTTTCCGAATTACCCAAGGTCCAATTTCAAAATTTTCAGGCTCAGTATAACCGGTGGTTGGGTAGTAGGTGTTACAACATTAACATTGAGTTCCCCTTTATATTTTGTATTGTTTTTCCCACACATAATTTCATAGGAAAATTGTACAACAGTTCAATTTTGATTTTGAATCTTCACAAAATAAAACACATCTGTAAGGTCCTGTGCCATAACTGTATACAGGTTCGATGAGGGATTCAGCAATTAATCTTCACGTTCCATGGTGTTATTCTGTGAAAAGTAAACACAACAGAATCTGCCACAAAGAGGCAGGAGGTTAAAATGATGGAACTATGCAGACAGAAATTCTGTTAACTTCCCAATCATTTTGCTGCAAAGAAGGAAGCCACTCTGTACCTCCTTTAAACACAGCATAAGAGTCAGTGTAGTTGCAAACAAAGGAGGCACTCTGCACTTCAAGCTGGAAAACACCCCAAATAACCATCAGCACTCCAACCCAAGAGTCACCCCATCCCCCAGCAATAATTTGCTCAGCAGAAGCATCAGTGAACAAAGAATTAGTGAACAAAGATTGTTTGGGGGAGAAAGCAGAGGCTACTTTAATTACTGAGGCAGGTTTGTCATCGCTGTTGCCCAAGTTCTCAGTTTCTGTTATTGCCAGATTTTTTACAGTTCCTTCTGTTACTGAGGATTTCTGGGCTATCCTGTCACGGGGGGCAGTCCCAGTAGTGGCTGTCTTCAACAACTTCACTTCCTGAGAAGCTTTTTGAATTTTCCGTGAAGGAATCTTCAAACCAAGGCTTTCTAGGTGTGAAATTGTTTTCTGTTGCACATCCCTCACTTCTTCTTTTTCTTCTCCTCCTATCAATACATCATCTATGTATTGGTACACAGCTACAGTGTCAGGTTTGGGTTTTTGGATTGGCCATACAGGAGAGTTTTGCAAGTCCTGTATAACCGGTTTGATCTCTACTTTGGCACCAGAGAGAAGAGGGTATTGTTTTACATTTACAGGTGATTGCATAGGTGATTTATGGTCAGCAGTGAATTTTATTTCATGTATAATTTGCAAGCAGGCAGCTTTATGAATGTTTTTTAGAGTTGGTCTGGGGTGCCAGTTATGGCTAGAGGATCACCTCTTTCTAGGGGGCTAAGTCCCCCAGCCCAGTAGGCTGCATGCTGTGTCAGAGACCATGGAACACGAGAGTTTCCAGTTGTTGAGAAAACTCCAGGCCCCCAGTACCCACTGGCTTCTTGTTCACTTAATTTAATTTGATCTCCTCCAGTGAGTGAAACTCTAAAAATATACTCGGTCTCAGATTCTTGTGGGAGGCGTGAGTATTCTTTCTTTAATTTGGCCAATTCAGTAGCAGTGTATGGTATTTCTTTGGAGGTTATGTGGGGGTCAAAATCCTCGTTGTTCACGTGTCTATATTCTGTTTTAACGAGAGGTCTCATTTTAGAGCAGCAATTTTCCCCACAATTTTGTATGTGTACTAGTTCTCTCTGTGGGTATATCTGCTTTATGTGATATGTTTCCTTTTCTTCTCTGTCATTAGGTGTATCTGCATGTTGTGAGACATGTGATAATTGTAGCAAATAGTTGTGATTTCTTTCCTGCTCTTGTTGGTTTTGCAGAGTTTATACCTGATTTCTTTTCTGCTATAGTTGGATTTCAAGAGTTTCTACCTGATTTGTTTTCTCCTGTAATAGTTTTTGCAAAGCTTCCACCAGGTTTTGCAAGGAGTCTATCACTGCATTTTCCTCACTCACTCGTTTAAAATGAGATTCTACAGGAGCTGAAAGACAAGTGCCTAGAACTGTGGAAAGTATGGTTTTATTTTTCTTGCTCAGTTTGAATTTTGTTTCATGTTGCAAAGAATGTATTCTATCAATCACATTTTCTAAATTAAACCAATTACTGTGTGCCCAGTCTTCCCCCCCTTGGGAGGGTCTGGCATTATACTTAGCTAGTAAAGCGTAAAATGCAGCTTTATCATTTTCAGACATTTTTACGAAGGGACTAAAACCACTCTCAGGGAGACACACTTAAAGTTACACAAAAAGCACAGCTGAAACTGTGAATCCCTTCTCGTCCCTGGAGCGGGTGAAGAGACACACTACTTGGGAGGTACTAACTTAACTACAAAAACCACTTGTCTCTTCGCGATCCCAAGTAGTCAAATACAACAACTAAACAACAACAATAACAATATTCTGTGAGTTACAATTATGTGCAAGGGGAAAAAAACACTTCAGGGAGGTCAAGACTTAACACCCAGACTTCTGCTGGGGACAACCCCCTCTCTTCCCTGGGTGGCTGAGGGGACCAAAGCTCTTGGGAGGTTCTCTTTAGTTGCACAATGGTTGTCTCCTCAACTACACCAAGCAGCAAACAACAAAAAACACAAGTCCCATCTTTTGCTCAGTTGAGATCCTTTCAAAAAATTCTCCGATAACTGAAATGGAGTTGATTATCCACCTGGGTCTGTGTGCAGATTGCGGGAAGAACCCAATACCACCTCCCTTGCTTTCTAACACTGTTCAGTCCTTACGGCACTGACAGGCTAGGTGAGGCTGAAATGGCACAGGTCTTCCCCTGGTACAAAGTGCATAGAAAACCCCAACTCCTCCAGTATCTGGAATTCAATTGCCGACTACGCCAAATAATGTCACGGTCTGCCCAACCCGAGCGGGAGTGGTGACTGGTTCTTTTATGGATCTCAGAGCGCAAAAGACACAGCAGGGACAAAACCAGTTTACTTCTACAGAAATGCACTTTATTTAGTGCCAACCAAAATGCGATAGTGGGACAGAGAGAGAGAGAGAGAGATTGAGAGAGAGAAAGGGGACTCGAGATTATAGCTACCAGCACCCCGTGACTAGTTGTCATGAGAAACCAGTCCTGGTAGGCATCACCTGCGGAACAGTCACTTGGCGTTCCTCCCATCCCTGGCCAGCGCAGGCCTCAGGCGAGGGTCGTTGGGCAGAAACAGACGAGAGGCTCAGATGGACTCTCACACCTTGGAGAAGGCTTGAACAATTAAAGCATAAAAGTGAAACAGATATAAAACAAGAATAAAAGTTTGCAGTTTAAGAAAAAATATATTTTAAGCAAACAGAAATATGTAATTTGTAAGCAAAGCAATATATTAAATAAGATAATAAAATACTTTAAATTTAGTAAGAGAACCTGTTATAAAGTTAGTTAAAATTTTTAGATATATTCATCTCAGTTTGTGAAGTGTTATATGATTGACTGAAAAATGACGCATTTTGGCAAAGCCGTGAAAGGCAAAGCAATAAATGATTGGTATAAAAAGACACTAGCAAGCTTTGTAGAAGTATTTGATTGGCTAAAAACTAACATAAGGCATTATAACTGAGAATGAGGCAGCTTCTGTTAGAGCGTTGGATATAGCACCATTAATATCTCACCATTCTATGAGACTGATGCCATAAGGCAATAAACCATCTTTTACAATATCTCTCATTTGCCCTGTTCCTCATAGTATTTATATCCCAATACTGTGGTACCAAGGAGACCCCTGTGACACTGCAAGGCCTCATGGAAGAAAGAGGCGCCCGTTGTGACACACCAGGGAATCGTGCAGACAAGAGGCCATTGTGACACTTCATAATGGAGACTGTTGAGACACTGCAGTCTTGTGGAACCATGGGGCCATTATGTCATTGTGCAATCCCATGGAACCAAGGAAAGCATTCTGACACTGCAAGGCCTCATGGAAACAAGGGACCATTGTGACACTGTGAAGCCCCATGGAAACAAGAGGCCAGTGTGACACAGCTGAGCCTCATGGAACCGAGGATCCAATATGACACTCCCATTGTGACACTACAAGGCCCCATGGAAACAAGGGAACAGGTAACAGGTCTGTTTGGCTTGGCCTGACTGGTCCAACTTCCCTTGGCATGTTGAGGGTCTTTTCTCATGTGCCCCTGAAACACTGGGGCCCTGGGCTTTCTTTCAAAAGGAAAATAATTGCCCTTCTGACTCAAGCATCCATGCCCAAAGTGGGATTCCCCCTTCAAAATTCCCAATATCCAGGGATTGCTCCTACACAAAAGCTGCCATTAGCAACAAGTCTGGCTGCCCTTGTCTACCTGGGGACCAGGTCTCACCTGCCTTCAAACCCTGGGGCTCAGTGCTTTCCTTCATATGGAAGAGAAACGTCCCTCTTGGCACAGGCACCTATGGCCAAAATTAGTACTTTCCCCCCAAAATTCCTATCCCTAAGAGTTTCTCTCAGACAAAAGTTGCCAGGACACATAGGTCTGGCTGACCTTGGCCTCTGGTGGTCACCTCTATTCTGCCCTGAAACACTGGGGCTCCATGCTTTCCTTCCTGTGGAAAAGAACCATCCTTCTTCTCTAGGTGCCCACAGCCAAAATTGGGATTCCACCTCCAGAAGTCCTATATCCAAAGATTTCTCCTACACAAAAGCTGCCATTACAGACATGTCTGGCTGGCCTTGGCCTCTGGTGTCTGCAGTTCATTAACCCCTGAAATACTGGGGCTCTGTGGTTTCCTTCCTGTGGAGACCATCGTGACACTTTGGGGACGCCATGGAACCAAGGCACCATTGTGAAACTGTAGGGCACAATGAATCAAAGGGATCATTGTAAAACTGCAAGGTAACAAGGATCTAAAGGACCATTGTGACACTCTGGGGACCCTGTTGAACCAAAGACATCACTGTGATACTGCTGGGCCACATAGTCGCAGGGGGCCAGTGAGCAGCAGCAGGGCTGTGTGGAACCAAGAAGCCATGGTTGCATTACAGGGCCTTGTGCAGCTAAAGCGCCGTTGTGATCCTACAGGGCACCGTGGATCCATGGAGACTACTGTGGCATTGCAAGGCCCCGTGGAATCATGGAGACCATTGTGACACTGTGGGACCCCATGGAACCAAAGGGAAGATGGAACAGGTCTGGCTCATTTGGCCTCCCATGGACCACCTGGCAGGTCTGGCAGATCCTGGCATGTTGAGGGTTGCTTCTCATCAGTCCCAGGAGCACTGGGGCCCTGTGCTTTTCTTTCTATGGAAAAGAAACCTCCCTCCTTCCTGATGAGCATGGCTGAAATTGGACTTACCTTAAAAAATTCCTTGTATTCAAGGATTTTTCCCAGACAAAAGGTGTCAGCACAGCCTCTGGTGGTCACCTCTCATCTAGTCCTGAGACACTCGGGCACTGCTTCTTTCCACCTATGGAAATGAACCAAACTTCTCGTCCAGGGGCCATGACTAAAATTGTGATTTGGCCTCCAAAATTCTATCTATGCAAGGATTGTTCCCATACAAAAGTAGCAAGAACAAACAAGACTGGCTAGCCTTGTTCTTCTGCTAAATTCCTTATACTACTAGGAGAATGTTTTCATTTGCCAACACCTTGGAGAGGGCCCAGAGACATCCCAAGGTGGGGTTTGGCGGCTGCAAGAACATGATTACTGCATAGGGGCAAAGGAACTCTGTGCTCAGTGGAGTGGAGTCTGAGGACAGCTGATGAGAGACCTGGGAGAGATGGATGGATTGCTTCAGAGATGGTGGATCCTTTTGTCATAGCAGAGAACAACTGGAGAAACAAAGAATTGCTGTGCTCAGCACCAGAGACACCTTTCCCTGCTTTGTCCCCACCTGCCATCAGTGCCTCCAGTGTTCTGCTCTAACTGAGACCTGAGGACACTTTCTCAGTTCTGGCCCTCACTGGGATCTAGTTAAATATGAGAAACTTCAGTGCTTCAATCTCACTTGGAGCTCTTGAGAAGTTTTTTGAGCACACTCTTTTAGGTACTGAATCTGATGCAAACAGCACCAAAGCCCTGAGAGGGTGATTCAAGTCCTTGTGCTGTGCCTGTGCTGCTGAGCTGGGCCAGGCTCCAGCACAGAGGCAGCTCCTGGCAAGGGCAGCACTGCAGAGAGACAGCTCTGCCCAGGAGCAGCTCCTGTGACAGCCCAGCAGGGCTGGGGCACTGCCAGGGCATGGCAGGGACACGAGCAGGGCACAGGCAGAGCTCACAGTGCTCAGCACTGGCAGGGGCTGTGTCATGTCCCAGAGGGGGCTGTGGCACAGCAGCACCTCTGTGGCTGTGTCATGGAGCCAGAGAGCAGCTGTGATGTCAGAAAGGGGCTGTGTGACAGCACAGGGTGGGTTGTGTGAGGTCACAGATTGGGCTGTGACATCACAGAACAGGCTGTGATATTGCTGAGTGGGCTGTGACAGCACTGGACGGTTGTGTGACACCATAGAGAGGGCAGTGAGGTCACAGAGGAGACTGTGCCATCATAGAGGGTGGCTCTGTGATATCAGACAGCAGGCTGTGACATTACAGAGCAGCTGTGTGATGTCCCAGAGAAGGCTGTGGCATCAGAGAGCGTGTTCTGCCATCACAGGGTGGCTATGTGACATCAGAGAGGGGCTGTGACATCCTGGAGCAGGATGTGACATCACAGAATGGCCGTGTGACATCCCAGGGCAGATTGTGTGACATCACAGCAATGACTGTGACTTCACAGATCACAGAGGCTGTGTGACATCACAAGGCAATGTGACATCACAGGGGTTGTGTGACATCACTGGGGGCTGTGTGACATCACAAAGATTGTGTGACATCACAGGGTGCTGTGTGACATCACATGGGTTGTGTGACATCACAGGGCTGTGTGACATCACAATGACTGTGTGACATCATAGGGTGCTGTGTGACATCACAGGGGCTGTGTGACATCATAGGGTGTTGTGTGTCATCATAAGGTTCTGTGTGACATCACAGGGGCTGTGTGACATCATGGGGTGTTGTGTGACATCATAGGGTTCTGTGTGACATCACAGGGTGCTGTGTGACATCATAGGGTGCTGTGTGACATCACAACGACTTTGTGACATCATAGGATGTTGTGTGACATCACAGAGCTGTGTGACATCCCAGGGCTGTGTGAGGTCACTGGGGAGGTCACTCTGCCCCGTTCCCCCCTCACAGTCCAACGCTGCTCGTGCACAGGGGGGTCCCCTGTCCCCCCAGGTCCCCCCCGTGCCCCCGGTGCCGCAGCCTCCCCCAGAGGATGTTCCACGACATCGACCCCAGAGCCTGACACGGGGACAGGGGCCGGGCCCTGGGGGTGGCACAGGGGGACAGGGACCCCCCAGCAGCGTCCCCGTGTCCCAGGGCCAGAGCCTGGGCCAGGGCTCCTTCACCCTGTTATGAGCCAGGGGCTGAGAGCATTTGAAAAATCCCCAGCACAGGATCAGCAAAAACCAGATTTAATATTGAGCTGCAGCACTGTGATAAATGATCTCCCCTGAAGGCTGTAAATAAGGATTGTTAGAGAGTTGGAATTGTCACTTACCTTATCATGTGATACACTGTTCTGTATGACCCCAGTTCATTCTTTAATCCGGTTGTTGTATTCCCTTCCTTAAATCCAGTTTGTTGTATTCCCTGTTCCAGTTTGTTCCCTGTTACTTCCCACTTCTCCCTCTCCCCTGCCTCATTTCTGGCCTGGCTGCTGCTGCTCCCCTCCTGTCCATCAATTGAAAGAACGCGCCCAACATGTAAAATCGCAAAGCTCCCGAAACACCACTCTTCAGGGGAGTTCCTTGAAGAGAAAAAGCCCCTGGAACAGCGAGCCAATACAAGATTCGGGAACCCTCCGGACACCATACAGTCAGCTACGGGACCAGCTGCTAAAAATTGCCTTCGTCCTCCAGTTCTGAGCTCACCATCTCATGAAAAGCGACTTTACATACAAACAGCCCTAAACAACACCACACACAATAAGTCCATGGGCACTCTTATAAACCTGCAACTCTCCTCCCATTCTGTGAGAGTTCCCAGGGTGTGTGGCGCACTTCTTTTTGGGTGTGGTTAGGCAGCAGTACCACCATATGAATGTTCCCTTAACTTCTCTGCTGCTTGTAGTAATAAAGAGTGGCGTAGTTAAAGGCTTCGGTTCTGGTTATTTTTAACTTCGGGATTACGGGACTCCCATTCCCGGCCGGCCCAGGGCACCTCACCCCCAGGCCTCCCTTTCCTGGAAAACCCGACCTGGGCACGGGGCTCTCCGGCCGCTCTGGGATTGATGATCACCCACAGCAAAGGGAGAGAACAGGAGAAAGAGAGAGAAGGAGATTGGCAATCAGGGCTCGCAGTCGCAGCGCCCAGTCCTGCTCCGCCGGGGCTCGGAGCCGCAGCGCAGGAAAAAATGGATCCGCGGCTGGCGGTGCTTGCCCCGCTTTGGGCCGGAGGCGGCGGGTTGCAGGCAGAGCTGGAGCGCAGGCCCCGGGAGCTGAGCACAGCCCGGCCCGGGGGTCCCGCAGTGCGCGGCCGAGGAGGGTCCCGGGGGATCCCGGGAGGGGATCCAGGGGAATTCCCGGGAATTGCCCCGTGCCCGCCCCCCGCGCTCCTCTGACGCTGTGGCTTTTGCCTTCCGCAGCCGGCGGCAATGCCGGGATCTGCCCGGCGACCGGTGACGCCTCTGAACACTCGGGCTGCCATTGGCTGGCAGGAAAGAGCGGGGCCAATGGCGGGGCCGGAGGCTGCTCAGGGGCGGGGCCGCAGCCGAGCAGCGCCATGGCTCCAGCGCTGGGGCTGGGGCGCTCCTGGGGGCCCCGGGGGGCGGCCAGAGCTGAGGGGGACCCCCGGCCCCGGGACTCTTTGATCGCCCATTCCGGAGCACGGAGAGGCCCCTACACCCACATTCCCGGGCGCCTTGATCCCCCCGAACCCCCATTCCCGGCCATGCGCTCCACCCTGCACCCCCTTATCCGGCACCAGTAACCCCGGCACCCCTTTCCCGGCCATCCCGCCTCTCCCAGCCCGCAGAGTCCCCTTCTCCTTGACCCAGAGACCCCCTGAACCCCTATTCCTGCCTTTCCCAGCACCCAGCCCCTCCTTCCCTCAACACTGGGGACACCCTTGACCCCTATTCCCGGCCATCCCGGCTTTCCCCGCCCTGTGCTGCAGGTGGGGACACCGGGGACCCTTGGAGCTCCCTTTGCTGCATACAGGGAACCCCTGCTGCAGGAGGTTTCCGCCTGTGCCTCCTGTCCCACGGCAGCGTCCGCGGATCCCATGGGCTCGCCAAGGACGGCCGGGAATTCCTCTCCTTCCAGCTGCGATCCGGGACATTCGTGGTGGCCGCCGGCGCTGCCCAGGTCACCAAGAGGTGCTGGGAAACTGAGGAGATCGAGGCTGAGGAATTCACACATGACCTGGGGCACACCTGCCAGGAATGTCTCTGGAAATATGGCAGGGATGAAACCAGAAGGGGAAACCCATGGAAGTTCCCTCCTGGAGTGCTCTGCCTGGGGTGTTCTGTGCAGTGCGGCAGACAGTGAGAAACACTCCTAGGCTGTCACTCATCACAGTTCTCAGGGTTTTGGGTGAGATGCTTGCAGCAGATCCAGCGCTGAGGGAAGTTCAGGGGGGTCCCTTAGCATTTGGGGTCCCCTGGGATATGCAGAGAACCCCCCGGTCCCCCCAGGATCTCCCTGAACACGCTGGCGCTGCCCGAGCGCAGTGAGAAGGTTCATACCCGGCACGGGGTCCCAGCTCTGTCACCGGCATCGCCCAGGTACCCCCAAAACCTCCCGGGAACCCCAAACCCCCCGGGGCTCCGCTGCCGGAATCAACGGGAATGGTGTTGCTCTTTTAAGTGCAGTTTCAGTGGGGCTTCCAATTGACGGCTCTTTAAAGCGGCGATGGTAGAGACAATCCCTAAAATCCACCCTGGGGGACAAAACATCCCCTACAGGGGGTTGTAGTGGGGGTCCCCTAAAAATGTCACTTTCAGCCGTCATGATCCCCCCTTAAAAGGGGCCTTTGGGGCTGTACCCCACTAACACCCTAAAATGGGGAGGAAAAAGCACCCGTGTACTGGTGGGATCCCCCCCCCCCCCCAAAAAAAAAACCTCAAAAAGAGAACAATTCCTCTTCAAATGGACCTGAAGAGCCTTAAACGCCCTCACAGAGGGACAGGATCCCCTCCTGTGCTGGGGCCGCTCCGAGCCGGGAACTCTCCCGTTCGCTGCACTCGGGGGAGCCCCGAACGACGACGGGTCCTGGGCTGAGCCCCCCACTCAGCCGGGGGTGCGGAGGGAACTGGGGGGGCTGGGACGGGGCTTGGGGGTCCTGGAGTTAACTGGGGGACCCTCAGTGGGTCCCACTTCCCTCTGTCCCCCCTCTCCCACCCCTTTTCCATTGTTGCCCTTCAGAGTTCCACTCCCCCCATCTGGGTTTGGGGGTCACCGGGACTTTTCCCTTCATGTCCCGGCCCGGCCACGCAGCCAGAGGGTCGGAGGAAGGGGAGGAGGAGGAGAAAGAGGAGAGACAGAGGAGGAGGAAGGGTAAGAAGGATCGAGAGGAGGCACCGTGTGCGTTCCCCACTCTCTGTATTTGCATCTCCTTCGCCCCCAGACCATCGCCCCCCGCATCCCGCAGGTGCCCGAGGAGGGGGAGCTCGCCCCAAAATTCTGGGTGGGTTTCTTGAAGTGGGGAGGGGTATTTGGAGCTGACACGAAATATATTTGTGTTATAAATGCATGACGTTGTTGGCTCTTTGCAAGTATTGGGATAAATGCTATATGTATAATGTCAAAATAGCATTTCTATATGGATATAGTCTTGGTTAATAGTAAAAGTCAGACATAAGTTTTTTAGAGATAGTATGCTTAAACTACCCACTTAGTCAAAGATAAGAGCCCGTGAACATGTGATGGGGACCCTCCAGCTGACAGGACAATTATCAACACTCACCGCTGGGACCACCACCCAAATTAAAAGGGATAAGGAGAAGAATAAAACCACAAGCCAAGAAACACGCACGCTCTAAATAGGCGGACCCAAGGAGTGGCCATGCTAAACAGTTCCCAGAAACAGCTGACTATGCAGGAAGGTCTATGAATATGTAACAAAGGGATGGATTGTAGAAGGTATTTAAAGGGGTGTTCCCGAAGCAGTGGTGTGCTCTCGGCAGCATGCCAAGCACCCGGCCATTTGAACCCTTTGCTTTATATATGTCTCCTATTGTCTTTTTATTAAACCCTTTAATTCTCCCAAAACAGTGAACCGTGTTTTTCACAACAGCATTCCCCGCGTCAGGAATTTAGAATCCTTCAGATCCTCACAAATCTTCCCATGGAATGACACTCTTCCAGAAATAGGTATTTGAAATCCTCCTCTTCCCCTCCCAAATTCCCATTGAATTCTGGCATCCCAGGTAATATAAATCCAGAGTTCTCCAGTTCCACTCAGAAATTCTCATGGAATAATGGAAATCCTGGCAGCGAGAATTTTGAATCCTCCTGCTTCCCTCCCAGATTCCCACAGAAACTATGGAATTACAGCATTCCTGGAATCAGACATTTGGAATCTTCCAGTTGCATTTCCAAATTTTCAGGTAAAACCACGATTCTGGCTATCAGGAATTTGGAATCCTCCAGCTCTGCATTCAATTCCCCAGGGAATAACAGCATTCTGGGTGTCGGGAATTGAGAAACCCCCATAAAGCAATCTAAAATTTCACCCAATTCCCAAAGAATAGCAACATTCTAGGTGTAAGGAATAAGAATCCTCCAGTTCCCAACCCAAATTCCCTTGAAATAATGGCATTCCAGGCATCAGAAATTTCATATATTCCATATGCCCTCCCAAGTGCCCATGGAATAAAAGCGTATCAGGCAGGGGGAAAGTAGAATCATCTAGTTCCCCTCCCGAATTCCCATAGAATTATATCTGCCACGACATTGGGAATTTAGAATTTGCCAGTTCCCCTTCCAAATTCCCAGAGAGTAACAGAATTCTGAGTCAGGGATTTGGAATCCTCCAGTTCCCCACCCAAATTGCAACTGGAACTATGACATTCTGGGTATTAAGGAATTTGGAATCTTCCAGCTCCAAAACCAAATTCCTGTGGAGTAACAGCATTCCAGACATCAGGAATTGAGAGGATCTCAGTTGCCCTCCCAAATTCCCATGGAATAATGGCATGCTGGGTGTCAGGAATTTAGCACTCCATACGCTCTACCAAATTCCCCCCTAATTCCCATCAAATAAAAGCATTCAAGATTTCAGGAATTTTCAGTCCTCCAATTCCACTCCCAAATTCCCATGGAATAATGGTATTCTGTGTGTTGGGAATTTTGAACCCTCCAGTTTCCCTCCAGTGGAAAAACTAGGATTCCAGGCATCATGAAATTCAAATTCTCCATGTGCCCTCCAAAATTCTCATGGAATAACAGCAGTCCAGGCATCGCCATTTCGGACCCCTCCAGACCCCCGTCCCCCACTCTCTAATTCCCATGGATTTGCAGCATCCTGGGCATTAGGAATTTAGAAATCTTCAGATGCCCTCCCAATTTCCCATGGAATAATAGCATGTCAGGTGTCAGGAATTGAGAATCCCCCATCGCCTTCTCTAATTCCAATCATATTCCCATGGAATAATGGCATTCTGGGTGTCGGGAATTGAGAATCACCCCTACGACCTCAAAATTCCCACTAGTATCCCAAAGAATAACAGCATTCCAGGTGTTAGGAATTGAGAATCCCCCAGTTCTACTCCCAGACTCCCGTAGAATTACAGCATTCCCAGTTTTCAGAATTTTAATTCCCATGGATTAACAGAAATCCTGGCAGATAGAACTCTGAATCTTCTAGCTTCCCTCCCAGATTCCCTCTCAAATTGTGGAATTGCAGCATTCCCGGCGTCAGGAATTTGAAAACCTGAAGCTCCCCACACAAATTCCCAGAGAACAATGGCATTCCAGGTATGGAGAATATGGAATCCTCCAGTTCCCCTTCTAAATTCCCAGGGAATATCAGAATTCTGGGCGTCAGGGATTTGGAATCCTCCAGCTCTGCACCCAAATCCGGGTGTTGGGAAATTAGAATTCCCCAGTCTTCTCAAATTCCAAACATATTCCCATGGCATAATGATATTCCAGGCATCAGGAATTGAGAATCATCCAATTCAACTCCCATACTCCCATGGAATAACACCATTCCGCTTGTCGGGAATTTAGAATCCCCCCTAAAGCATCCCAAAATCCCACTCAATTCCCAAGGAAGAGCAACATTGCAGCCGTCAGGAATTGAGAACCCTCCAGCTCCCTTCCCAAATTCCCACAAACACCAGGAATTACAGCATTCTAGGCATTGGGTATTTGGAACCCTCCAGTGCCGCACCCAAACCCCCATGGAAGAACAGCATTCCGGCTCTGAGGAATTGAGAATCCTCCAATTTCAGTCCCAATATCCCATTGAATAATGGCATTTCCGGGTGTCGGGAATGTAGAATCGCTGTAGGCCCTCCAAGTTCCCACCAGAATCCTTAAAATAACAGCATTCCAGGTGTCAGGAATTGAGAAACCTCCAGTTCCACTCCCAGACTCCAGTGGAATTACAGAATTCTGGGCCTTGGAAAATTTGAACCCTCTAGTTCCGCTCCCAAATTCCCATGGAAAAGAAAGATTCCAGGCATCATGAACTTCGAACTGTCCATGTTCCATCCCAAATTTCCATGAGATAACAGGAGTTTGGACATTGGAAGTTTCAACATCTCCCTGTTCCCCTCCCAGTTCTCATGGAATTGCAGCATCCTGGCCCTTAGGAATTGAGAATTCTCCAGATGCCCTCCCAATTTCCCATGCATAAATGGCCGCAGGTGTCAGGAAATAAGAATGCCCCATAGCCTGCTCAAATTCCGATCAGTATTCCCATAGAATAACTAGTTCCCTGGTTTTAGGGATTGAGCATCATCTTGTTCTACTCCCCTACTCCACGGAAAAAAATAGCATTCCGGGAGTCAGGAGTTTAGAATCGCCCATAAGGCTTCCCAAACTTCCACCCAATTCCAAGCAATAGCAACATTCCAGGTGTCAGAAATTGAGAATCTCCAGTCCCCCTCCCAAATTCCCACAAAGACCATGGAATTACAGGCATTCTGGACACTGGGAATTTTGAATCCTCCAACACTGCAGCCAATTTCCCATGGAATCACGGCTTTCCAGGTGTCAGGAACTTAGAATGCCCCAGCTCCCTTCCCAAATTCCCACCAGAACCCCAAAGAATAAACAGCATTCCAGGGTGTCAGGAATTGAGAATCCTTCAGTTCCACTCCCAAAATTCCCACGGAATTATGCTTATTCCCAGTATGGGAATTTTGAATCCATCCAGTTCCCCTCACATATTCCCATGGAAGAATGGCGATTTGGGCATTGAGAATTTGGAATCCTCCTGCTTCCCTCTCAGATTCCTACTGAAATTACAGAATTACAGCATTCCCGATGTCAGGAATTTAGACTCCTCCAGATCCTCAGAAGACATCCCATGGAATGACAGTCTTCCAGGCATGGGGTATTCAGAATTTCCCCTCTTTCCCTACAAATTCCCATGGTATCCAGCATTCTGGATTAGGAATTTAGAATTCTCCAGCTCCCACCCAAATTCCCAGGGAACAACACAATTCTGGGCATCAGAAATTGGAACCCTCCAGGACCGCACCCAAACCTCCATGGAAAAAGAGCATTCTGGGGTCGATGAATTGAGAATCCTCCAGTTGCAAAGGCTTTCAATATCGCATGGAAGTAATGGTCATTACCCAGGAGTCGGGAATGTAAGATTCCTCCTACAACCCTCCAAATTTCCCACCCAGACAAACAGGTGCCAGAAAACAGGTGCCAGAAAAACCCCAAAGAATAACAGAACTCGAAGTGTCAGGAAATTCAAATTCCTTAAAGGTCCACTCCGATACCTTCCCTGGAATTATGGCATTCCCAGGGTTGGAATTTTGAAAGCTCCACTTCTCCTCTCAAATTCCCATGGAATAACAGCAATCCTGGCAGTGAGAATTTTGAATCCTCCTGCTTCCCTCCCAGATTCCCAGCAAAACTATGGAATTACAGCATTCATAGCGTTCATGAATTTGGAATCCTGCAGCTCCCCACAAAATTTTCTGGAGAATAATGGCACTCCAGGTATGGAGAATTTGGAATCCTCCAGTTCCCCTTCCAAATTCCTCAGGAATAACAGAAGTCAGGTGTCAGGTATTTAGAATCCTCCAGTTCCCCACCCAAATTACAGTTGGAACTATGACATTCTGGGAATCTGGAATTTGGAACCTTCCAGTTCCCCTCCCAAATTCCCATGGAATAATGGTATTCTGTGTTTGGGACTTTTGGCACCTGCAGTTGCCCTCCCATGGAATAATGCATGGAATATGCCATGGAATAATGGCATTCCCGGTGTTGGGAATTTAGACTCTCCCATAAGCCGTGCCAAATTCAACAAAAAATTCCCAAGGAATAATGGCATTCCAAGTGTAAGGAATTGAGATTTCTACACCTCCCCCTAAAAATTCCCACCAAACATGAAATTACAGCAATCTGGGCCTTCGAATTTTGAACCCTCCAGTCCCCGTCCCCACCCCCCCCCCCCCCAAATTCCCTTAGAAAAGTGGAGTCCAGGCATCATGAATTCGAATTGTCCATGTGCCATCCAGAAATTCCATGGAATAATGGCAGTCCGGGCATCAATTTGTAAAACTCCACTTTCCCCCACAAACTCCATGGAATGCACCATCCCAGGCATTGGAATTTAAAATTCTCCAGATGCCCTCCCAAATTCCCATGGAATATGGTATTACGTGTAGGGAATCTTCAATCCTCCAGTTCCCCACCCATACTCCCCTAAAATAATGGCATTCCGGGTGACAGGAATTTAGAATTCCCTATAAGGTGCCAGAAAATCCTACAAAATTCCCAAGGAATAACTGCATGCCATGGGGCCGGGAATTATCAGTCCTCCACCGCCCTACCAAACTCCCACCGAACAATTAATTACAGGATTCCAGGAATTGGGAATTTGGAATCCTTTCAGTTCCTCTCCCAAATTCCCATGGAAAACAGTGATTCCAGGAGTCAGGAATTTTGAGTCATCCACGTGCCCTCCCAAATTCCAACAGAATAATGGTAGTCCGGCCATGGGGAATTTGAAATCCTCCAGTTCCCCTCACAATTCCCATGGAATCGCAGCATCCTAGGCAATAGGAATTTAGAATTCTCCAGATCTACTTCCAAATTCCCAGGGAATAACAGAATTATGGGCATAGAGAATTTGGAATCCTCCAGTTCTGCTCCCAATATCCCATGGAATAATGGCACTCCGGGTATCAGGAATTAGATCCCCCATAAGCGTTCCAAAATCCCACAAAATTCCCAAGCAAGAATGCATTCCAGGTGTAAGGAATTGAGATTCCTCCACCT